>NC_056741.1:1458113726-1458183726 GCF_019279795.1 Protopterus annectens
GAGTTAAAAACCTATAGGCCTCATTCCGTGTTGGTATAAGGGCAAGCAAAGGTCAGTGGAACTAAGAAGGATATGCAGAATAGTATGAATATAAACAACAGAAAACAGAGATATGATACCATAGTCCTTACATGTAGGGCTGGTGCTGGGTGAGAAGTCACATATCACAGCCCTATGCAATTCACAGACATGCCCAATTTCCTGAGGTATGTCCATATTCTACTGCGTCCCTGCACACATCACATTCTTTACAAGTGACTGTTTTAACTGCTCTTGTATATGATTGTGGCATATAATAATGGTAACGTAATCAAGTTTCATCCAGAATTTTATCTTGTCACCACATCTTCAGACGCAGACTATATGCACTTGGCCAGATGTTTAAAACACTACACAATCCAGTATATAATATTTCTGCCCTATTGGGATTCAGCAGTAGTCTAAACTGAATTCCTGTGAAGTACACCCTTTCACCACTACCTATCACTTTTTGCAGGAATCCCACATCATCGATGTACTTCTATCCTGCTGTTCAGTAAATCTGTTTCACATTATGCAATGTGGTTGCACACCATGAAAAGCTAGAAAGCGGTTATAGTTACCCCTGCCACCAGAGTCATTTATGTTGGTATCATGGACCAGCACTTCACCATAACCTCTTCAGTCTGCCTAACTGAGATGGGTATTTTGAGACAGTGTAACAATTGTCTCATGCTGTCTGATGATCATCTATTACTCAAACAATAACACAGTGTATAAGAGATGTACATATATAATATCCATAGAGTCAAACTTCTCACACAGAGTAAACACAGACACCAAAATCGTCAGCAGTACACCACACATCATACCTCTCTAAGGCCATCACAATACACAAAAACATCATATGCTGAAGTTCTAGAGTCATAGATTCGTAGATTGTTTCTAGGCTAATGATCCAGGGGGCCTTTCCAAGCCTAGCCTAGTATGCCTGAAAGAATAATGACATCTTGTATACAAATAGGGCATTGAGGGACAGGCATTTATAAGCTAACTCTGTCCATAACGGACATGGTTGCCAGGCGTGGTATAAATTTCCTATTCCTCATATACTGGTCTGAGTTGCAGGTCCTTAGACCTTGTATTTCTTGCACTGTTTGACTTCCAAATATGTAGGAGATTCATAAGTGCAATGTTTGTGGATGCCTTGTAACCCAGGCATAGACCACCCTTCAGCAATCCATACTCTAGACTGAGTAGAAGGAAAGGGCTTTAAGCCACTCTGTGTAAGGCAGGTTTGTTACACCTTGTATTCTTTTTGTAAGGAATTTCTGAGGTCAATCTAGTTGCTGTATTTCCTGGTCAGATGCATAGTGAAGGGGGCATTGTACTTTATGATTGGTCTGATAAGGGCAGAGTACAGTGAAATAATGACCTCATTGGTCCCGGATGCCATGTCCTCACTTATAAGTTGTACAGCATAAAAGCATTTCTTCACCAATGTGGTCAAATGGTGGTCGAAGGTAAGGCTATTGTCTACATGCATACCAAAATCCCTGATCACCAGGGCAACTCTTAGGGTGTATTATCATCATGGCAATTAGCCAGGATAGTTGACTTCCCAAAGGGTACAATTATGCATTTTTAGCTGTAAATTTAAGACAATGGCTTTTGCACCATTGGTTAATCAGAGATAGGCCTTTGTAAAGAATGCTAGTGAACCCCCACCTTTCAAGCACCTGCAAACTTATTCAGGCATAAACGTTCAGCATTTGTTTCCACTTCAGAGAAATAGATGCCAAAAAGGAGCAGGCCTAGTACTGAGCACTGGGGACTCCGCTAGTGACTGGCATCTTGATGGAGATGGCCTCACCAATTTTGACCTCCTGGATCCTATCATTGAGCCAGTTGGCTATCAAGTGGGTGATAGGAGGGTTTATACCTATTTTATTGAGCTTGCCTATAATGCCTGTGTGGAGTATTCTATCAAAAGACTTGATCATGTTGAGGTAAACTATATGCATAGTCTTGCCCTTATCCATTTGTTTAGTGACCCTCTCAAAGAAGACCACCAGATTTTAACAGGTATAATCTTCCTTTGACAAAGCCAAACTGTGATGAGTCCAGCAATTGGAGGTTACCTTTGTCCTCATTTATAATGTCCATGATGATTCTTTCCATGGCCTGACATATGAGACTGGTCAGACCTATGAGCCTGGAGTAACCAGGATCCACGATTTGACCTCCTTTGTGTAAGGGAATGACTGTAGCGACCTGCCATTCCTGGGTCACAAAACCTGACTGTAAGATCCAGTTTAAAAGTGATTCAACTGGATCAGAGAGGTCATATTTCATGCTATTTAGTAAGTATCCCAGGATGTTATTGGGGCCCATTGATGCAGTGTTTTTGGCCATTGAAAGTTCATTGATGACCTGTTCCCTAATAATGGTTGGGGGGGATTATGGTATACATGTTTTCCTTTGGACAATTGGGAGAAGTAGGGGAGAAATTTGTGCTGAAACTGTTAGCAAAAAGGTTGGCAATGGTCTCCGGTTCTGTGTGGGCAATGCTATTTACAATAAGCTCTGCACATTGCTGCATATTTCCTTTGTGGTTATGAGCATAGCTGTATAAAACTTTGTGGTCATCCTTTGCCTGAGAAACAATTTTTTTCTTCAAATTTAGCCTTTGAAGTATTAATTAACCCACTCAGCTGCCTGTTTAGATTGGTCAGGTTTTTTAGTATGTTGGGTTTTGTTCCTCCTATGCCTGGCCAAGATTTTTTTTCTTTTGTTGTACAACCACTTGATACTGTGATTGCACCAGGGTGATTTGTCTTTTAAGTTTGTCTTTGTCTTAATAAGAGTGGGCATAGCTTGCTCTATACAGCTATCAGGATGGCTCTACAGGGACTTTGTAAATAGCTCAACATATGCTATGGTGTTTACTGGATTTGGAGGTGCTTGGAATTTAGCCAAGGTGTCTCTTAGTAGAGAAAGGCTTGCTTTGGAACAGTTCCAAAAAGTTTTGGTTTTGTTTGCCCCCCCCCCCCCGATTTAATTTTTATTTCAAGCAATACTGCCTTATGGTCAGATCTGATGAGTAAGGACATTACATTTGTTGAGGAACATCACTACCGCATGTTAGGTAGTACAAGGTCATGGAAGATTGTATTCCTGGTAGGAGAATGGAAAAACTGTTCCAGGATGTTCTTATTAACAAAATTTAGGAATTGCTGGGCTTGTGTATTAGAAGTGGTGTAGGATTCCCAGTCTATAAAGGGGTAGCTGACATCCCTCATGAAGATCGTATTGGGTTGAACAGTGAGGGACTCTAGTACATTGAAATAGGTATTGTGGGTTTTCTGGGACATGGAAGGGAACCTATAGGTTGCAAGGATATGGTAAAAGATCCTGTTTAAGGTGAGTTACACATGTATCAGTTCCAGTGGGTCATACTCTTTAACTAGTCAGGATGTGAAGTTGTTTTAATATAGACTGAAACCCCTCCATCTTTAGTTCCCTCCTGTGCAGTAGCTTGTCTGAAAGGAGTGAAAGGCATTATAATGTTGCACTTTCGGGGTAGTCTCCATGATTTTAATCTATGTCTCCACTACTACACAGATGTCTACACTCTCCAGGGACATAAGGCTTGAAGGGAGTGGAGTTTCATATGAAGACTTCTAGCATTAAGCAGTACAGCCTTCAGATATTCCTTCATAGGTTCAGTTTAGTTGGTAGGTTTATCAGTTTCGCATTGCCTAAAAAAGGCACTATGGGGGTGGAAAAAGTCTTTAACAATATCCAAAAGCCAAGATGGGATAAATGCATACCATCCCTGGCAAAGCAGCATGGTCTGTCAAGTATATCTTCCCAGACTGTCAAATATTGTACCCCCCCTGAACTGATACCAGAAGCTAAGCCAATTGTTAAATTCAATAATTTTCTGTTGGTAACATGGCATCATCCTTGGAGAAGGTAGTATGCTGCTCAGTGCTAGGCTCATACCTGCCTTGATGAGATCTGTCATGTGTGTCTTCATATATTCCAGGGAGGTACACCTCAGGTCACTGACGCTAGTATTTACTATGAGAGTCATATTGGTACTTGTTGTTCAAAGACCTGAGTGCATGCATGATCTGATAGATCCCTACACCAGACAAGCACCAATTGTCATTCTTTCCTTACTCATCTTGTTAAGATGCACAACTGTATGTTCTACAATGTAGTTACCCACAGCAACAATGCTTTGTCAGGTTCATGCTTGCTTTATGGGCTCAGCATCTGTAACTTTGGGACTCCTTTTGCTTTGTGAAGAGGTAGGTTTAATCTGAGAGCCCTATCGTCATCCTTCTGTTTTGCACAGCTTACAAACAAAGCAGACTAATTGAAAATAAAACTGAAACCAGAGATCCTGTCCATCCAGGATACCTTCAGAAATGTCTTTAAGACAAACTACCTACACTGAAGTGATACATTATCAAGCTTCATAACCCCACCAAACCCAGCGGATTCCACTGAATATGCAGAAACATACACCCCCACACTACGCCAGCATGTAAACAGCTGCATAGGTGCAGCTGTACCACATAGGAACAAGTGCAGGGCAAACCACAGAAACAAATCCATATGGTGGAACCATAATTTAAACAAGCTTTTTAATAAGAGGAAAGGAATTTTGACCAAATGTAAGAATGGCAAATGCCAGAATGGTGCAGCCTTTGTTACTGAAGTAAACAAATAACTCAGGAGCTTAATAAAATCTACCAAAGTCAAATCTGAGACTACAATAGTTACCCAAGCCATAGACAATCACAAGGCATTTTTTTAGTTATGTTCATAATCTCAAAAGCACAACACAGCAATGCACTGAGCTGATTGTGAATTATGTTACCTACACAAAGGTTGAAGATATAGAGAACCTACTGACCAATAAATGTATCTCTAATTTACTCCTCTTTCTTCCAGCTGTCCTTCAAAGATATATCTGAAACTGGCTGACCCCCCTGTTTTCACACAATACTAAGTCCTAAAAGTGCTATCAAATACTAAAAATAAGCATCATTGGGTCCTGGCAATATCCTTGGATGCATATTCATCACATTCAAGCTCAGCCTCTCAACAGGTTTTGTACCAAACAAACAAACAGCAGCTACAGTCATTCCCCAGGACCTTCCACAGACCCAGGCAATAACAGATCAAGTTCTGACCAGCATCATATGCAAAGCATGGAAAGACTTATAGAATTAATTAATCAGGACATAGGGAACCTCCAAACACTGGGTCAGCCTCTGTTTGGATTCATCAAGGTGGAGCTCAAGCTTACACAAGGTCTTCAAAGCAATGGATTAAAGTAAAACAGTACACATCACATACCTTGACCTGGTAAAAGTTTTTGACACAGTTCCCTACTCAGGCATAGCAGACAAGCTAATTAAAGTGGGGATAAACTCCTATGTCACCCACTGGATTGCCAATTGGCTCACAGATAGGATGTGGGAAATAAAACTAGGGAAAGTTACCTTCACAAAAAGACAGGTTACCAGTGGAGTCTCCCAGGGCTCTATACTGGAACCCCTGTTGTTTGGCATATACTTTTCAGAAAGCCAGTATCAAAGGACTCTGACTAAGTTTGCAAATGGCTGCAAGCTAAGGGCAGTCACTGACCTCCCAAATGACAGCCATCCTGCAGGTAGATTTGTACCAAATAAATAACTGGTGCTAAAATCTTGGACTGAACCTTAATGCCAAAAAATGCATATTGTTTCCTTCAGGAAGTTGTCTACCCAAGAAAACTATCATATTGACAATACCCCCATAAGAGTTGAACCAGTTGTTTGGGATTTGGGAACTTTTGTGAAGAGTGACCTAACTTGTGAAAGACATGTGTCCACTGTTGTAAGAAAATGCTTCTGTTTTGCATAGCTTATATACAAGGGGATTGTGTCTAGACTCGGGGATGCCACTGTCCCCCTATACTCAGCACTCATGAGGTCAATCATTGAATATAATTCCCTTTGGCATGTAACTGCTAGCATAGTACTTACCCATGAACCTAAGTGACATACCAGCATGTCATCGAGTAGCACTGTAACTAACAGGGGTCCCTTTGGCATGTAGCATGCTACCACCACCATGTACTGTCTAGGACATCACAGCTATAAACAGAAGACAAAGTAGAATCCTGCCTTCATTACAACTTTCCACACAAGAAATGTTTCAGTAGGTATCTCATTATTATTCATACAGAGTGGCATTCCTTATCCCATCTCATCTTTTAGCGATTTAAGAGCTTTTTTTCTGTGTATAAATACACAGCCACCATCACTGACGTATACATTTCCACAGACTAGAGGGACAATAATAATGGCTCACTTTGCAATGACACTACTACTACTACATTTTTTTTAAATTGTTATTAATTTCCCTGTTTTAGCTCTGCAGTGAGGGTTGAGAAGATGATGGTGTGCAGAATGCTACCAGTGTGGAAATGAGCATACATGATTCAGTCCTGATGTGTGCACTGCAGATAAACTACCCATGCTAATTCAGCTGCCCTCATGTGTGTGCTACAGATACACCACCCATGCTATAGCAGCTATCTTCATGTGTGCACTGCAGATATTCCGCCCATGTTATGGCAGCTATCTTCATGTGTGCACTGCAGATACTCCACCCATGCTATGGCAGCTATATTCATGTGTGCACTGCACATATTCCACCCATGCTATGGAAGCTATCTTCATGTGTGCACTGCAGATACTCCACCCACGCTATGGCAGCTATCTTCATGTGTGCACTGCAGATATTCCACCCATGCTATGGCAGCTATCTTCATGTGTGCAGTGCAGATACTCCACCCATGCTATGGCAGCTATATTCATGTGTGCACTGCAGATATTCCACCCATGCTATGGCAGCTATCTTCATGTGTGCACTGCAGATACTCCACCCATGCTATGGCAGCTATCTTCATGTGTGCACTGCAGATATTCCACCCATGCTATGGCAGCTATCTTCATGTGTGCACTGCAGATACTCCACCCATGCTATGGCAGCTATCTTCATGTATGCACTGCAGATACTCCACCCATGCTATTTCATCAGATTATATTGAATTTCTCTCTGCTTTTTGGTAAAGTATTGGAAAACTACTCCTGAGACTCTCATGGCTTCCTTATGGAATGGCAGTTGCCATGCACCCCTTGATGTTTTCAGTTTCTAGCAGGTACCCCAGTGTACTAGGCATGTATTGTTAAAACCTGCATTGCCATTAAGTAGTCAGGCTTCTCTTATCACTCCTGTCACCCATGAGCATTGTACAAACTGAGCTTTACGTTCAGTTACATCAAAAGGTACAGTTCTCTCTTCCTATAAAAAATACTCTGTATATGACAGACTGCCTTTTCATTCCTCTTTGAACATGTTTTTACTTTCTTCAGAATCTATTTCACATTTAGTTCTTCTCACGTATAATTGAATGGCTCTTGGGGTTATGGTATGTGAGCAATGGGTCTAACCCTGAGGTGCTTCATGTTTTTGCATCCTGCTACCGCTCGATGACAGACATACCACTATGTGCAAAATCCCTTTATGAGCTGATTATTTATAATTATTGTGGCCCAGCATTAATTTTAGAAGTAACCTTTTTATTTCATAGAAGCAAAGCTGTGATTGGGCATGTCCAATGAAGTAAAAATGAAGTGATGCTGGAAGGAATATGATAAAGAAGTATGTTCTTATCAGTCAAATTAGCCAGGTTACCAGTTGTATGAGTATGCCATACAGTTTTGTTTATGCTGGATTATATTCATTAACTGATATTATTATAATTACTTCATTTTGATTAATGCTAGTTGTAAACAAATAGGCACTCAAAGAGTCAGAGTATGGTGTGCTTATTTTACATTTTTGAATAACAGCCTTAAAAATAATGGTGTCCAGATGCAAAAACATTAATGTTGTTCCTTGAGTCAAACAGGGAGATCAGCTATCCACTACAGAAGTCTTGCAGTAAGTAAAAAGGGTGTTTCGAACATGGGCATAGCTGTTTGTGTTCAAAAGTAAACAGTACATTCTAATAAAAATTCTAGTAAAGGTTTTATCAGACAGAATGTTCCTTATAGGGTTTCATTAAGGAGCACAGTCACAAACAATATAAGCTGGAGGCAAACTGAACCATAAGGTTTTAGTTTTAATCATTATAATAATAGAACACTGAGAAAGTTCTGTTTTAATTTCCAAGTACCGTGCTTTATTTATTGCAATTGATAGGAACATACAAATTATAATAGTCTCTTCAGACAATGATGCATGATTGGAACTTTCTGTTTAATTACATTACAATTAAATATAATTACTTTATTTTGTAGCTGCACCTACTATCTGGACAATGTCCAACAAAGCTACATTTTCCAATGAGCTAATGAGAGCTGCAATATCTAGTAGTAGCCCATCTTCTGGCAGTGTTGGATTTTCCAGTGCTTCTTCTGAAGCTACAGAAGGCAATGTGAACATCTCCAGCTCTTCTCCTGAAGACACATACAACACTGATACCACAGATTCCAGCAGTGAGCCATTCTTCAGTGATTTTTCTGGAGGTGGTGTTACCAGTGACAGTTTCAACAGTGATGAATCTCCCAATGTTTCAAGCCCAGGTACAGTGATCAATGGCATCCCACATTCCAGTGGTTCTGCATCTCTCAGTGTTTCTACAGGAGGTAAAGTGACCAATGACAGCCCAAGATCCAGCAAAGCTAGATCTTCGACTGTTTCTACTGGAGGTACAATGAACACAGAGAGACAAAATTCCAAAACTACAGCTTCTGCAAGTAAGTACAGAGGAACTACAGTGATGAGTAAATCTGCTAAATCAACTAATGCAGTGACAGCAGTTACATCATCCAGTCGAAGAGCTCTCGCCTGGATCCCTGAATCTCCCATTGTTTTTACTACAGCTGCATTAGCAAGCATTAGCTACACAGTTTGCTATGCTACGTCTTAGCACATGACCGAACTGCTGTTTATGCACATGAAAGTTTATGGCATGATAAATGAGCAAATAATTCTCGAGTTTTGGTTAACAGTGCCAGTTGAGTATAACTAAACTGTCCAGATTTTCACAGAATGTCCAGATATTTTCTTCATATCTTTAGACTGCTCTTAATAAACTTAATGTATTTCTGGCAAGTCAGTGAGGTTTGAAGTCATTAAATAATGATAGAAACTTGAGTTTCAGATTTTATATCCTTCAGAAAATGCATGACAATACAAAACCTGTTATTCTAGCAACTTTGTAAGTTTATAACAACAATATTTAAAATCTGTCCCTATTTTTACCCTCTCCACCATTATTTTAGGATTTTGTTTCTACAAGGTTGAGAGGAATGCAATTAAGTTTCAATATGTCACTGTTTTGAAGCATTGTTATGGCAACATTACTCATAGAGTGATATTTAGATTTGCTGCAGCATCCACACCTTCTACTGCAACCTACATTAACTGATGATAGCTTACATCTCAGCTTACAATTTTTTTGTCTTGTAAAGCCATTTTTACTTCTGGAACTGTCCTTGGTACAACTTTGTGGGTTCATGCCACAGCTATGACTGATTACTTCTCATATTCGAGTAGTGCTATGACTAGCATAGTAACTGCAAATAAAGGAAATGCCACAAAACAGCCACATTGTACCACTACAAGTCTCATAACAGACCTCAGATTCAGAAACACCACATCCGCAATCACGGCCACACTAGTATGTTTACATTGTATGTGCAATAAGCCTCAATGCTTATTATGAATGAATGCAGTCAAGCCATCATATGTGATAAACAGCTCCTTGTCTTTGCCACAGTACATACCCATGGGTAGTTGATGTTATATAACTCATGGCCAGATTAAATTACAAACAGCTGGGGTAAACTTTCAATGTACGCAGTCACCTCTTCAAGTACTTGTGTGTTCACATGCACAGATGAGAAAAGGGTGGAGACGAGATTTCATCCTAGCAACAGAGGCCACAAAGATGGACAGTAGAGTGCAAAGGAAGCTGTCCACCAAAGGGCTGCTTAATATAAGGGAGAAGGGGGTATGACAATACTTGAATGCAGAATAATGTATAATTGGGATAGGAGAGCAAGGATGCAGTAACACGGTATGCCAACCTACATCAGTTCTGACAACATCAGAGTATGAAAAGTGCATCTGTACTATAATGTGAATGCCATTAAAAAGGAAAATATGATACCCTCAGGGAAGGTAACCCATCATTTCAGTCCATGTGGCTGTTTATCCTGAGCCATGTAAGCAGATAAAGTAAAAGGTGTCATACAACATACATATCAAGGGACTGTAGCTCATTTGCAGAGTGATAGTGAGAAATGAAAAAAAGATAGGCCTCAAGGGATTTGAACCTATGCATCCTTGATATTAGCTCTACTCGTGCATTAGCATGGATATCCATAGAAGCAGTCTAAGTAAAAGGTGTCATAAAACATGCATATTATGTGATGCTAGTACAGTTACAGACCGATATCAAGAAAAGAAAGATACGCCCCACGAGATTTGAACCTATGCCTTTCTTTCATATCCTGTATATCAGTGCATTAGCAAGGAGAATCACATAAGCAGTCAGAGTAAAAAGGTGTCATAATACACATGCATCCTGGGAAGATAGTACATTTGCAGGCTGCAAACCAAACATTGTAAAAAAAAAAAGAAAATACAACCATAATGCAATTGGAAGCAGCAGCCACCTGCAGTGTCACAATAAAAATTGTTACATGAGTACACTGAACGGTCAAAGCAGTTAGACTAAAGGTGTTACCTTTACTTTTATTTAACATCTGCATGCTGACATGGAGCAACACTTAGCTCATCTGCGCAACTGATGACAGCATCCATGGTGGTGACTAGGAACAGACTTCTTGTTGCCATAGGATGATGAGTATAATGTCTAGTTTGTTAAACATGATAGTCAGTGTTGCACTCTTTGACCCATTGCACATCTTATGAAGACAAATAAATGTCTTTGTTATTTAAGCCCTTTTTGAGCATGTGAGTCATGCACTGGTCTGTTTTCTGACCATACTAAAGATTGCCAATGGGCGTATAGGACAGTGATGAGGATGGAATGCAAGTAGATGACATAACACAAGGTGAGCATATAAGGAATGAGTAGAAAAAAGGTAGGACAGGCACATACCTCTCAACTTCTTAGGTCAATATTCCTGGTAAATTACAGCAATAGTTGTAATTATTTAGTGACTGCCATCATCAAGGATTTCTCTGAAGATTACACTATTTAAGATGAACACATCAAACAACAGGAGTTTAAAGTGCACTTGCCCACTATGCACTGCGGAACTGACCCATCTGATGCTGGAGGTCATACTTGCAGTAATGAAGGCAGGAATGTGCTGACACAGTCAGTGGGTGCAGAATGTGTGTTGAACACAGGGACTATGACCCACTCATCCTCTGTTCAGAATATGGGCACAGTTTATGTGGCTGTGGATACCCAGAAAACACAACCTTCAGAGAGTAGTAAAGTTGATGGAGGCACTATATATCAGGGAAGTGCTGTGGTCCTCACATAAGAGGAATCTACATCTGCCCCTATCACTTATAGGTAGGGGCATACCTCTCAACTGTACAGATTTTCACAGAATTTCAGATTTATGCCTCATATGTTGGTCTGTTTTTCATAAAATTGCGGTTTTCTGGCAAATTATTGGCAAATCAATAAAATTTTTAAAATAAGTTATAAAATAATGACAGATATTTGAGTTTCAGACTTCATACTCTTCAGTGAATTCATGCTAATGCAAATCTTGTTATTCTATCAACTTTCCTAGTCTGTAAGAGCAATATTTAAAAAGTGTCCCTATTTTAGAGCCTTTGTCCCACTTTTATTTATGGTTTTATCCAGACCTATTGCTCTAAGAGGTTCAGAGGTATGGTGGGGGTGGGGGTCCAGACAGTTGGGGTTGGTATTAGTGCTCTCTGGAGTTATGGTTACCACCATTCGCATGAGGTTGGAGTGTCAGTAACTGCCACATAATGTATGTGAAGGGCCATCATGGGGGTATAAACTAGTTCCTCAACAGCGATGGCAGAGATAGTGAGGGTAATCCAGGCTGTGCTTACTGACCAGCTGGAGTGCATAACCTATATGTATGATTTATTGGACAGACTGAATAACATATTAGACCTTGCACTGTCTTCTCTGGGTTTTCTATCAGGAGTAAGGGGCTGTCCTCATGGCCATCCTCAGGACCAGTAATCTGATACATCCACAGATGTTAGCCAACTTGGCCATGGATTAGTGAGATCCTGCTCCCACACTGTTAGCACTTTGACAGCAACATCTATTCTGGAGGTGTCTACACCAAGGAGAAGGTGTTCCTGTGATCATGACCATCGTAAACACTTTGTCATGCATAACCAAGATGTGTCCACCAGGCTGAGCCACAGTGCTACATTACATGCTGAGGCTGTGTCCCTGCACACACACACACACACACACACACACACACACACACACACACACACACACACACACACACACACACACACACACACACACACACACACATTCCCCAGCACATCCCACACACCCACTAAATCTGTCTCTTCTATACATTAACCCCACCTCAAAAGCAGTTCTCACAGTGCCCATAAAAGCACTTTTTCTTTTGCTTCACCTCAGCACTCACATGCACACACTTCCTTGGAAAGATATGCTCTTATGTGCACCATTGTCCTCCTATAGAAATGATGATAACTGTACCCTGTCCTTTTTAGACAGTTACTTGTGTTGCCTATGACTAATTGACATTCTGGTCAGCCTATGTATGTTTAAGAAGATTCTGATATTTTTGCATGCATCACTTTTACTGTAGTATATCTGCTTAATACTTGTAAAAAGTCATGCTTTAAAGCTATGTGCAATCTGCTGCCTGTTTGCTAGTGGCACTGTATGTAATGACCACACCAATTTGCCATGGTCATCCCCTATTGATGGCTCCTCCACCAGCTTCTCATCTGTCTCAGCTGCCAGTACCTATGATGCTGGAAATTGTTGGACTTGTAAGAGGCAACCTTGCTAAAACTACTTCCTAACTATAAGATTATGTAAGATAGCTCACACAGTCAGTACTTTGGCACATACTGCAGGGTGCAACTGAATGTGTCCAGATAGTAAAAGCATGACTTCAACTGCCTGAACACATATTCAATAATATTTCTGGTTTGTAATAGTGCACGGTTGTACCCCTGGTTAGTTTGATTGTCTGGATTTCTGATGGGTATCATGTGCCAGAGTTCTATGCAACATCACTCACAAGATAACCAAAAAATGAAAAAACTACTGAAATATAAGAAAAACAGCAAGCGGAGTGGTAGGAGAATGCTGGAATAAGCAAATGCAAGTAGCGTAGTGCTAAAGCAACCAAATCTTTAATGTGGTAAGCGCTTTCAGTGGAAAAAATGTTCCACCTTCATCAGACCCAAGACAAAGTATAACAAAAGCATATATACTCTTATGTTAATTGTCAGATTAAATTTGCAAAGCTCATTTTAAAAAAAAAATTCTAAAAAGTTAGCTCTAGTAGCATTAATATTGTAATTTAGTATCTTTGTGATATAATATAAGTGTATATATATATATATATATATATATATATATATATATATATATATATATATATGTTTTTAAAATGAGCTTTGCAAGTTTAATCTGATCTACAGCATTGTAATATTGTATCTTGTTTGAGAGAATGGGTTTTACTATTTTTTAAATACTGTATTTTTAATTCTATCTTTTGGTTAATTGGTTAGCTTATTGAACAATTGACAATTAACATAAGAGTATATATGCTTTTGTAATACGTTGTCTTGGATCTGATGAAGGTGGAACATTTGTACCACTGAAAGCGCTTACCACATTAAAGATTTGGTTGCTTTAGCAATACGCTACTTGCATTTGCTTATTTCAGCATTCTCCTACCACTCCACTTGCTGTTTTTTCTTATCACTCACAAGATAGCCCTGTGGGATGTCACCCTTCACAAACCATTGATAAAAGTCACGTGCAAGACATATATGTCAGTCATGAAAATCATCTGGGTGGCCTGCACATACATTACAGACAATACTGTGAAAACATTTCTGAAGCTCTTTCATCTTGTTGTGCCTAATTATCATGCATGGTGCTTCATTACACAGTCATTAGCATATATCATGGCCAACCAAATAACCTAACCTAGCCACATCATTTAACCAGATTTTCTGAATTGCACCCATCTTGCATTTGACCAGTTGTACAAAATTCACATACCATGAAGTAGCAGACTTTTCTGAGACCAGCTCAATGTTGTTGTTGTGTCTTTTGGCTTTTCCCAGAGTGGGGTCGCCACAGCGGAACTCCGGTCCGCTAATGGTTGGTAGTTGATTTTTACATTCTGAGTTACCAGCCCTGATGCACAACCTTCAACAAAGGCACACCAATTCACGCATGTCTCCTAGCTGAGAATCGAACAACGTCTTACTGTGAAACGACAATGCTACCGCAGCACCACCACCGTCCGGCTCAATTTAGTTTGATAAATTAGGAATGTATGAATTTAGAAGGTTCCCAAGTAAGTAATAATGTCATAGAAGTTAATAAAGAAAGTCATAGTCAAAGTCAAAGTGAACTTTATTGTCATTTAGATTCCACAAGGGTAACCTAAACCAAATTGCATGGATCAGGCTTAGTACTGCGATGACAAATACACACAAACAAATTACATATAGCACATGCAACATACATAACACTGACTTTAAGTTAGACTGTTATTTTGCTACATACTATTATAAATTATTATGTCTACAGTTTGTCAGCAGCTGAATGATTGATTATTGCACATTTATTTATTGGATACTTATTTTCTGATATGTTAAAATAGCTAGCAGATAAATATTGCACTGGGTTGATGTTATAAACAGATAACTATGAGCGAGCATCTCATAATTTCTATTGCACCATAATGGTTTGACTGACAGGAGACCTTGTCAATGGCTAATATTCCTGAGACTGCTTCCAGAGTTCAACAACCTAATCACCTGTGGGAAGAAACTGTTCCTGACCCTGGTTGTTTTACAGCACATGCTGTGGTATTGTCTGACAGATGACAAAATGTAAACAGACCATAGGCAGGGTATGTAGGATCACTAGCTATTTTCGTGGCCCTGTTGTAGCAATGTGTCATATATAGACCATGTATCGCTGGAAAGTTGGATCCTGTTATTCTCTCAGTGACTTTCATCACCCTCTGCAGGGCTTTTTGATCTACAGCTGAACAACTCCTGTACCACACCATGAAGTTGCTTATTAGGATGCTTTCTATGGCAGCCCTGTATAAGGTTATAATGATGGAGAGTAGTAGATTAGCTTTCCTTAACCTCCACAGGAAATGCAGGCATTAGTGAGCCTTCTTGACTATGTGACTGCTGTTTAATGACCATGATAAGTCCTCTGCAATGTGGACTCCCAAGAATTTTCTGCTGCTTACTATTTCCACCCTCTGTACATTAATCATGAGTGGAGAGTGAGCTGGAGGGGTTCTCCTGAAATATATTATGATCTCCTTTGTTTTGGTGATGTTAAGATCAAGGGTGTACCTAGCACACCAGGCAATCAGTAGATTCACTTCTTCCGTGTATGGTCCTTCATCTTCATTACTGATGATGCCCATGACTGTGGTGTCATCTGCAAACTTAATGATGTGATTGGTATTATATCTGGCTATACAGTCATGAGTTAGTATAGTAAACAATAGTGGACTCATCCCACATCCCTGGGGTAGTCTTGTGTTAATTGTGATGTTTCTTGAGGAATTCTTGTCCACACATACTTGTTGTGGTCTTTCAATCAGAAAGTCCAGTATCCAGTTGCACATGTGGTTACTGATGTCTAGATGGACAAGTTTCTTGATTTGCTATTGTGGATAAATGTTTTGAATGCTGAACTTTTGTCAATAAACAGCTTCACAATGTAACTTTTCTTATTCTCTAGGTGTGCCATTATGAGATGTAGAGATGTATTACAACCAAGATGGCATCCAACATGGAGTGACTGGCAAAATATGTAAACTGTAGTGGGTTGGGTGGCTAGTAGTTTTTTCTGACAGGTGTTTTTTTGACCAGTTTTTCAAAACTTTTCATGACAGTAGACATGAGGGATACTGGTCTGCAATCATTCCGGCATGAAGGAGGTGTTTCTTTGGCAGTGGTATTATATTTATTTTTTTGAAGCATTTATGTACTTTGGCTTGGACAAGGGAAATGTTAAAAATGTCCATGAGCACAGTCCTTAGTTGTGCAGCACAGTCCTTTAACACCCTTCTCAAGATGTTGTCCAGACCAGCAGCAATCCTGCGGTTCACCTGTCACAGGGTTTTCCTCACCTAGACTGAGCACTACATCCTCTGGATTTGTTGGAAGTTTCACTGTCTTTGAGCAGTTCTTCTCCTCAAATCTGATGCTGTCCCCACATTTAGCTGATAGCGATTTGTATTCTGTAATGGCTTTTATGCCTGGTCACATTTTCTTGGAGTCCCTTGTATCAGTGAAGTGGCTTTGGACTTTTCTTCCATAGAATAAAAAACAAATAAAGTATTTTTAATGTTTTAAAGCTGCTATTGAGTACAGAAATGACTTATTGATAAAATATATATTTTACAAAGCGTATCGGTAGTACTATTGACAGAAACTGACATTAAAATTATTGTTGAACCATTGCATAATACTTACCAATTCTGCAACAGTTATCATCTGTGTGTTTACACATAATTGTTGGTGGCATTACACTTTCCAAGTTCTTTGCTCCATCAACCATTCAGTACTCACAATGGTGTTAACTGGACTCCTTGAGAAGTACAAATCTCAGAACTCACATTCAGAATAGCATGATAAGGAAGACATACTCCTGAATGCATATCAGACTTCAGTTTCAACAATGGAAAATACATATTAACAACAAAATACAGCTCAACACACATGTATTTTTGTGCTGCTGCAACAGGTCTATAGAAACCAGATTATGGTCAGAGGATGACATCACCTCTGGTCACCTGAATCTGGTACATTACATGCACAGAGCTTTGTGAAGATCTGTGGCCGCATCTGAAAGCTATAACACAATTTCAGATTTTTCACCCTTCACATTTGATCAGTTACAACAAAACAAAACCCCATCTCCCAAAACAACTAACCCCACAATAAGTATAACCTCCCAATTCAATGCCCACTTCATCAACTCCATACTCTCCCTTGTAAAAAAAACAACAGCAGCACCCCTCCATCCATTCCTACAACTTTAGAAGACACCCCAAACACCTTTTCCATTACATCAGTCCAGACTAGCACCATCAGAAAACTTCTTTCCAAACGTAAGCCTTCATGCCCAGCTGCTGACCAACTTCGTAATGAATTTCTTAGACTAGCAGCAGACATCATCTTCTACCCAATATCTATACCGATCAGTTGATCAATGATTGAGCAATATATTCCCAAACTTCAGAAAGTCTCTTCTATCATTCCACTTCACAAAGAATTCCTCACCTACCTACTAGATAACAATCTCCTATCTGAGTCACAACACGGCTTCAGACCAAAACACAGTCGAACTACTGCCTTATTAGTTTCACAGACTCTATCAATCAACTTAGAAATAATCACCAGCTAATATCTGCTGTCTTTATAGATATGTAAAAAGCCTTCAACACAGTATCTCACCAAAAATTACTCCAAGAACTAACTTCATTTACCCTCACCCAGTCAGCCCTGTCCTGATTTCTAAAATACGTAACCAACTGCCAACAAGCAGTAAGGTGGCAAAATGAACTCTCCTCCTACAACCTCTCATAGTAGGAATTCCCCAAGGCTCAATACTCAGTCCATGGCTCTACACTATATTCACCAACAAATTTAATACTGCCACACAACATGCAACAATAGTACATTATGCAGACGACTCCCCCCTCATATGAGCAGCCACTTCATTACCAGTACTCCTTCAAAAAAAACTCAACAATCCCTCCTTGATATTGAACACTACCTGGTAGACTCCCAACTGGCGCTTAACCCAAACAAAACAAAGCTCATGCTCTTCACTAATAGCAAAACAACCAATCAATCCCCCATTTATCGATCTACTCTGCTAACAAAACTAAAATAGAACCAGTCCAAAACACCAAACTACTTGAAGTAACAATTGACAACAATCTTAAATATGACAAACACTTAACTTCAACTATCAAAAAGGTCCACATTAAACTTGATACACTCTACAGAGTCAAACCTTTCTTAACTGATTCTAATAGGCTCTCTACTGCAAGGACACATCTCCTCTCCACCCTTCTATAAACCTCACCAATATTCACCAATCTCCGAAAAACAGACCTATGCAAACTGGAGACCTGTTAGAATAAAATCACCCATTTCACTGCTAACATCTCCATAGACCATGCACTGCACCACACTACAGCAACTAAAATGGCTTGAACTTCCAAATCCCCTAATCCTTAACCAACTATCATACACTCATACATTACGGGCCGGATTCATGAAGGCTTGCACGGAGTCTTAGAGTAGAGTAAGACTCCATGCAGCCAACATGTCCACCGAGCGATCCAGGAACAGCCGGTAGGGGCGTGCAACTGAGATCTCTAAACTAGTCCTACACAGACAGGGCTGGGATTTGCAAATTACCTCAATTGCAGGTGAAAGCTATGCAAATGAGGTAAATTTGCGATCCAGGAAACCCGAACCTGTCCGAGTAGGAGTAGTGTTACTTGCAGAAACGTATTCAGTTGATAACTGAGTACGGTTCTGCAAATAGCAAAACGGAGCCATGTCAGCTGGAAATAAAGCATGCATGTACAGGAGGAAGCATGCCAATGGCCAAGTTACAGCCATTGGCAATGGGAAGGGATGCAAATTAAAAATAAAATAACTTTTTTTTATCCTGATCTCCAGGGTTTAAACATAGTGCAGCACCGCGCAAACACGCTGTGCCCTAAAAAGCAGAAAATTAATAATTAAGATCCACAAATGTGGATTTTATAACTAAAAAGAATTTACAATGCAAGAGAATGGCAGGCTGAAGACAACATGGCCACCGAGTAGAGGTTGCTAAGGGGGGAAGCTCAGTCTAAGAGATGTAACGAAGCATTAGTAGGCAATCCTATGCAAATAAGCGTTAGGATAGTGAATCGCAAGTTTACATAGCAAATGAGCATAGTCAGTGGAGTGTAGGAGTAGGATAAGGGGAGTAACAGAGTAGAAGATAGGTGACATCACAAGGGGGGTATGTATGAAAGGAGTGAAGCTCATTGGAGCAGAGTGTCATGTGTCAACTTACATTCACATAATAGTGAAAGAGGTGTGTCAACAGGTAGGCCAGGTAAAGTCAAGAAATCAAAGGTGTATGCCATGGATAACACCAAAGTTTCTTGATCAGTGTGCAGGCGTGCACACCAGTAAACCTGAGTAAGACAGTGTGCGTGCGTGTAACAGTGTGTGCGCGCATGTAGGCTTGAGTAAGCACATGGAAGGTTGTGTAAACAGTTGTAAGCGCGTTTGTGCCAGTGTGCACGCATTTTAACAAGAATAAGTAAGTTTTAGTCTGTGTAAGCATATGTGCGCATGTGTTAGCTGCTGTGCATGTGTTTGCGCTTGTGTGCGTGGCGCTTCCCGCCCGAGGAAAGAAAAAGGAAAAAGGAAGCACACCAAATAGTGGATGTTACCAGGGAGTACTAGCAGAGATAGCAAGTGAAAACAATCAGAACAGGCAATTACCCAGGCAGAACACTAGCCCAGCCCAGCCCAGCACTTAAAACTCTGCAAACAACAGTCCACTATGTTTCTCTTAAGAGACACTGCAACACTGCAGTAAGCTAATAGAAGTGAAAACTGAAAAAGCTTCACTGAGACAAAAAATGATAGGGGCTGCCATTGCTGTTATAAGGCAACATATGCAACATGCTGAGGGTGGTGATAATGCAAATGCTGCTGGACAACCCACAGTGAGGAGACAGAGAAGAGTGTACAGGCCCAGGGTTACTTACCATGGGCTGCATGAGCTGGAGATAGTGGAGCGCTATAGAGTGGACAAAGACCTCTTGCAGCAAATTGTTGAGCTGTGCAGGCCATGCCTCACACACAGAACCAACAGAGGGGAACCCATCCCAGTGGAAACTAAGGTATGTGTTGGCCTAAGAATATTAGCAACAGGTACCTTCCAGAGACCAACTGATGATATGATGGGGATATCACAGGCATCAGCATCCAGGGTACTGCACCAGTTTCTGGATGCCATGTCAGCACATGTCAGTGATCATGTATATTTCCCCAATTCCCATGAGGTATTGGCTAGCAATGTGCGTCTCTTCCAGCAAATAGCAGAATACCCTGACGTAGTGGGTGCAATAGACTGCACGCACATACGCATCAAATCACCAGCTGGTGAGCGGGGTAGGATCTAATTCAACCGCAAGGGCTTCCCCTCCATCAACTGCCAGGTCATGTGTGATGCCTATGGCATAATACTGAATGTGTGTGCTGTCGGCCCTGGAAGCTACCATGATTCCCATATCTGGCATCTGACGCAGCTGTACCAGACATTTGCCAATGGGGACATCCCACATGGTCACCTAGTGGGGGATGCTGGCTATGCACTGGAGCCGTGGCTGATGACACCCATCAGAAACGCACACACACCTGAACAGGAACGCCATAATGAGGCACACTCACAAACACGAAATGTAATCGAGCATGTGTTTGGGCTGCTCAAGTCACGGTTCTGGTTCCTGGACAGATCTGGTTGAGCCTTGCAGTACTCACCAACTACATGTACCCAAATTGTCATGGTATGTGCTATGCTACATAATATGATCCTGCGAAAACAGCTGCAGCAGGACCAGCATAGGCCTGGGCCAAACAGCACCCCACCATTGCCAAGGTCATCACAGGTAGAGTGTGACTCGGAGGAGGAACAACCTGAGCCTGCCCCAGTAGGCAGAAGGAGGCATGCCCAGTATGCTTTGGCCTTGGCGAAGAGACAGCGCATAGCACATACACTGGCTTAGTAGGAACTCTGGAAATGATACCTCTTTCTGACTGCACATATAGTAAAAGGGATGCCTCCGTTGATACTACCTGCTTTCAAACATGTATAGGGAGTGTAGTATGTGCATCCAACATAGGCAGCCCTGCATCAACACCTGAGGCATGATTGCCATGTGTTAAGCAATATAAAGTAGTGCTAAATAGCATTTACCATCATGAAGTATATGTAAACAAAATCGCACACACCAACTACTACAAATGTGGTCAATGTAGAGTAATATTGGCCAATGTCCAGCAATGATGGTTAATATTGAGCAATGTTGGACAACCTGGATCTAGGTAGGGCATAGCTGAACAAAAGCCAACATGCTCATATTTGCTCTACTGGCCCCTAAGCAGCCTGGTCTGCTCAGTATGAAAATATAAGTGGCAATGGTTCTTGAACCCAGGCCACTGTGCACTATAGTCATAGTACTGAACCACTAAACCACGACAGTATTGCAGTGGTTAGCCTGTATGAAGAAATGTCGATAAGTCTATGCAAAGTATTTCATGGAAACCCTGCAGGCACAAAATAATCCCTGTCGAGTTATGACACAAAAGTGAGTCCTGCAGTAAGAATCGAACCTGTCTTTCAACACACACAGTACAAATGTTAATATTGGACATGTAGACATACATCAACAAATGTAGTGGACCTCAGACAGCAACATACTGAAAGGTCACACTGGGCATGCTCACACACTTGAATACATGAGACAAATGTCAGGCAACAGAACACTGACAGTCTGAACTGGGTATGCTCACACACTTAGGCCATGTTGGAGTACAGCATTGGGCCACACATAGCAGGCAGTTGCATGTGTTAACCCAGGAACCTCTCACTACCCAGCAATCTGCACTGTGCACACACTGATATGACAACAGACACGTAAATAATATAGTGGAACCCTGCCATAAGCAAATATGTTCTGCAGGTACCAAAGCGGTTCATAGAAAGTGTGAAAGCAAAGATGATAAAAACCTGCAAACAGTATCAGCAATAAACATTGTGCATCATGAAAATTATCATAGGTTAATAGGATGATACTAGGCTATCTGCCCTAGGGCATGTACAAGCATATCCAGAGTGTGTTTGGCTTCTGCAACCCTGTCTAATCAGAACACTGTGCCTCTGAATAGTAGGTCACACAAGATAGCCCATTCATGTTGAGTGTATTGTGCCTCTGTCTAGAAGTGACCCAGAAGATATCCCAGGGGTAAACATGTGATCACCCATCCACATGTCAAGATGTCACCTGTAGGTGTTCAGTGGGTGGCTCTACCTATGCAAAACCGGGACTACACTCTGGAGTGAGTGGAGGCTTTCTGATAATAATCTGTCCCCTCAGCATGTCCTTTTAACATCAATGCTGAGGTATATGTCCCTGGAGTGTGTAGCTCCAAGGGAGTCGGATATCCTGAGATGGAGCATGTCCATTAAGTCTGGGTCAGATATTGCCTGCAACTACAGGCACACAACACATCCATGTAGGTGGTAAGTGACTGAGTATAGCTGGAGTTACTGTATCAGAACTGTGCAGGGCATCTGTGTGAGTCCCTACATCTGCTCAATGAGTAACATTTGTGGCCATTACAGTTGCTGCAGGTGTCAGGTAAGGTACATCCCAAATATGGCATAGTAACCAAGCATGGTCGTGAAGAGTATAGGGGCACAATGCCCACACATGATCAACATGTGAAACCATGTGGGATATGGTGGGCTATGTAGATGTACTCTCTAACCACTATGGCAATAGGATTGTCAAAGGCGAGAGTACGAACAGGTTGTGTCCCCAAAACCATAACAACCACTACTGTATGAAATGGATTACAACCTTTGTGGTAATGTGTGGGCATTTTGTCATCCTCAAAGGGGATGACTATGCAACTAATGGCATGTAGCCGTTGGCCATGGCTCAGGCACCATTCAACCTATCTCTGTGAGACCCTGGATGAGTATGCATGTGCCAGCAGGAGAGCTGATTATTGCACCCAGTTTGTAGTCATCTACGAACATGGGCAGCCATAACCCTCCTGTAATAGCCTGTACATCACACAAATATATACTGAACAAGAGAGGTCTCAGGACTGAGCCTTGTGGGATGCCATGTGTAATTGGTGTATAGTCAGACATGGCACCTGCAACACTGAGCATGTGGGTGCTATCCCTGATCCAGGTAGCAATCCATCGTGTCAGATATGTGTCAATATTGATGCTGGGGAGCCTATGCATAATGGCCGAGTGGGGTATTGTGTTGAAGGGTTGTGCAAGGTCCAGGCAGGCTGTGTGGACAACCATCCCAAAACTGATGGACCTGGTAACTGTTGAAAGAATATGAACAGGTCCAACAGGCAAGATCTGCCCACAACAATGCTGTAATGTGTAGGACCCAGTATCTGTAGGTTTCCCATGTCTATGTGCATGAGTCCCATTACAATACACCCCATAGCTTTGCAGAACAGGCTAATTAGCCTTTCAGACCAATATTGCCTGTGGTCTGTTGTGGCAGTATTCAGTGGAGTGGGACCACTATCACTGTATGCCATTCCTTTGGTACATATCCTGCAGTAACTCTTATGTCAAACAGTGACGTAATGTGAGTGTTATGTCTGTCATGAAGGCTGTGTACGACACAGGCTGGGACACCGTCTAGTCCCATTGATGCTGTGTTGTCCGTTGTGGGGAGGGCAGCACTCACTTGTTTACTCGTGATGTCTGGGAGGTTACACTCTGTTGGTATGGACAGTGCCACCTTAGGTAGGATGTGGGGGACACTTCTGCACTGAACCTGTTTGCCAGGATGATGGCAATGTCAGTGGGTTCAGGGTATGTTTAGTCAGTATGCAGTAACACACAGCATATCAGTGAGTGTCCAGCCAGGTACCTGATTTGACTGAAGAAGGCCTTGTGAGTGTCCAACGTGTCTGGTGCAATTGTCTGTTAGAAGCGTGCCTGACATAATTACCCAAGTGATTGTAGCTGTCTGCTAGTACAGATCACAGATGCCTTCCTTGCCTGGGATTGTGCTCTATCATGTAGTAGCTTCCTCCATTTGTTGTAAAGCATATGAATGGCTGGGGTCTACCACACAGGTCCACTGCCATTGCAGGAATGAGCCCAGTTGTTATTTTGGATGTAACAATCCATGCGGTCCACTAGGTGTCCATAGAATGTGTATGTAAAGGATACAGCAGTCTGAGCCATACTTACCACTGACCCAGGGTCTCTGAAGGATACCACTATGGTTTTTTGGAGTGTGACGTTTTCCTATGGGAAGTTCACCAACGTTACCCAGGAAGGGTGTGGGGACAGGATATGGATGTCCAGTGAGATAAAGTATGTTCTGCCCTTAGCAATGAGGAGTATATAGCAGGTGTGGAACATAGAGTCCCCATGACGGTGATGATCATGTCCGATATGTTGTCACCTCGTGTGGGTGTGGTGACTGGTTCTGCCACAGCATATGAGTGTAGAAATAGTAGCAACTGTTGGTCGAGGGTGTTGTGGCCTGAGTACTATCCACAGTCAATGTGTGGGTATTTGACGTCACCCAATATAATGGTGTTTGGGGAGACCTTCATATTGTCCAATGTTCCCAGGAAAGCTGAGTGGGGTTGCTGATTTGGGGAGTGTGGTCTGTAGCAAGCAACAGACCAAAAGGCCGATTTGTACAATGTTAGGTGCCTATGTATGGTCTGTGATGCGTTGTGCAGTGCTTCCAACCCGGAGGTATGTGTATGTGTGGTGTATATGGATACACCCCCTATTTGTGTTGGCCATTCCGAGTTATGTGGTCAGAAAGCATAGTATGAAATACAACCTGGTAGTGCAGGTTTGCATGTGGGAGCCTGAACCATGTGTCTGTTAGTGCACAGATATTGCTATCCTCCATACTGAGGAGATTCCTGAGTGGGCGCAATTTGAGGGTAATACATCTGGTGTTGAGCAGCATTACCCTCAGTTTTGTGTACTCTGTAATGTCTATGGAGGTGGTTCTGTCCTTTGAGCCCCGCTTAAATAAGGCACTATGGTGGCAGCAAGTGCCCTAGCCAGTATTCAAAAGTCCAAGGGTGACAGGTGCAAGCTGTCCATAGGGAAGCTATGTGGCATGTTGAGCATGTCACCCCAAGGTGACAGACACTGAATCCCCTTTGAATAACACCAATATGTTAGCCAACTCTTAAACGTGATCAGTGTGTTGGTATACTGTGACATGATACTTGGTGAGTGTAAGATGCTAGACAAGGTCAGGGTAATACTGGGCTGGGCTACATGATCACAGAGTTCCTCTATGTTTCATGTCATGTGGTCCAGGGAGGAATGTCTGAGGTTGTACGCACCAGCATGGACAATGATGGAGCCAGTCCTGGACTTGCTTTGGAGTGACCTGAGTGCATGTGTTATGTGGCAGATCCTGGCACCTGAGAGACAGCTCAAAGTGACAATTCCCTTGTTTGGCCTGGTGAGTGGGACAACAGTGCATTTGACATTAAGTGTCACCTATACCAAGTGTATCAGGTGTGTTGTTGAGCCCAAAGGGCAGTGACTGTGTGGCACACTGACATTATGAACTGTGTGACATGTGGGCATTGTAGCGGGGTAGCAGTTGTATGTGTGTCTACTATGGAGGTCTTTGCTGCTTAGGAAGAGTGTATTTAGAGCCTCCGAATATGTGTATGTGTGATAATGTGGTTTGTGTGCTGTCACTATCGGTGTATGTGAGACTAATATGTGGTGTGTGTGGTCACCCTCACCACCTGATAGACTATGCCAACCATGGGTCGAGAGAGTTCAGCGTCTGGTATGTCAATATTGTTACATCTCCCACATATATGTGAGTGTGATGTGAGGAGGAGAGGGTTGCCTGTGTACATGAGGCAGATGTGACATTGTGTCATAACCACAATATTCACTAGCTGGACTGGAGAGTACACATTAAACCGACCCCTGGACATGCCAGTTTATTATGATTACATACTCTGTAGCCTGAGCACAGAGGATCAGTAGGGTGTTAAGTGTGTAAAAGAGTATAACCAGGATTAGTGTTCAGGTTTGTTGGTGTTTTGTAAACAGTAGCTGAGAAGGAGTCCAGACTGAGAATCATGACATGTCCTTCAGCTATGTAATAAATAGTAATGTACACGCATATATGTGCTGAGTCAGGGACAACTGTACCTTACTGACATTGCCAACATCCTATCAGACAGACCCATGTATACATACCCAGCTCCCACAGACGATAGTCCCTGACATCATACCAGGAGATATCACGTGTAGAATGGCTGAACAGCTCCGACCAAAGCCAAAAGCATGGCAGCAATTGGATTACATTGTTTCCCAAAATGTGTCATGCATGCACTACAGAACAAACAGGCCCTGCACCTGAACAGTCTGTTGAGCCTCACCCACTTCACAGGACCTGGAATCGTTGAATGTGTTACAGCAACATAAGGCACTCCCCACATGTGTGGGTGCACAACACACCATGGGAAGTATAGTCCAGTAAGCCTATAAAGTCTGATCTGCAAGGCCATGGAGTGCATCATGGCAGACATGATAAACAGAGCTATTGGAAACCAACAAACACACAACCCTACCAGCTGTGGTATGTTCATGTGCAGATCATGGTTCCCAAGCATGCTACACCATCTGCAAGGCAGCCACCAAGGACATATATCATGGAACAGAGCTACACATGTCCCACATAGACTTTGAACAGCTCATCATCAACATCACAGACACATGTCATATCCACAAAATCAACAATCTGTGCATAGATATGTGTTGACATATGAAGGGATGTCAATGTGTCCACAGATAGATCACACAAGGTGAGACTCACGGTGTCCTGTACAAGCTGTTGATACCTGCCAACCTACATGGATCATTCCTGGGATTGCAAAACAATGTGTACACACATTACCATGTCCAGTCTGATGATGTTATCATCCTACAAATATACCAGAAGAAGAGAAACTACACAGTAAAGAGTATAGCATGCTGTGTTAAAGCGTATCTCTGTAGTAGCATAACATAGTTAGGTAGGGGTTTGAGTCCTGCAAATGCCATGTGTGTGGTTTCCTTGAGAGAAGTAGCCTTTTTGGAGACTGGGAAAACACATTAAAAGAGGTACTTCCCTCTTTGGAAAGTCTGATGATGTCTGCATCCCACAAATATTCAAGGAGAACATAAGCCAACTAGTAATGCATATAGCACGGTGTGTTAATGCAGATTTTTCTAGTATCATAGCAGAGTTAGGTAGGGGTTTGAATCCTGCCAATGCTAAGTGTTGAGGGGGTATGTATGTAGTTTCTTTTGAGAGGAGTAGCCATTTTGGAGACTGGGAAAACACATTAAAAGAGGTACATCCCTCTTTGGAAAGTCTGATGATGTCAGCATCCTACAAATATTCAAGGAGAACATAAACCCACTCGTGATGTATATAGCACGCTGTGTTAATGCGTATCATAGCATAGTTAGGTACGGGTTTGAATCCTGCAAATGCCAAGTGTGTGTGGTTTCCTTTGAGATGAGTGGCCTTTTTGGAAACTGGGAAAACACATTAAAAGAGGTACATCCCTCTTTGGAAAGTCCGATGATGTCAGCATCCTACAAATATTCAAGGAGAACATAAACCACCCAGTAATGCATATAGTGCGCCGTGTTAATGCGTATCTCTCTAGTATCATAACATAGTTAGGTAGTGCTTTGAGTTCTGCAAACGCCGAGTGTGTGTGTGTGTGTGTGTGTGTGTGTGTGTGTGTGTGTGTGGGGGGGGGTGTATGTGTGTGGTTTCCTTTGAGAGGAGTAGACTTTTTGGAGACTGGGAAAACACATTAAAAGAGGTACATCCCTCTTTGGAAAGTCCGATGATGTCAGCATCCTACAAATATTCAAGGAGAACATAAATCACACAGTAATGCATATAGCATGCCATGTTAATGCGTATCTTTCTAGTAGCATAACATAATCAGGTAGGAGTCCTGCAAACGCCAAGGGTGTGTATGTGCCACAGGTGGTCAATGCAGTGTGGGTTTTGCTTTCACTACGGTATGACATATGTTCCAAACAGTATGTGCATTGCACACATTGGGTATCTGCGTGTCAAATAAATATGTGTACATGTGACCTCAATCAGTACATAGGTGTGAAGCCTGCATACAACATGAATAAATTTGTAACCTTCGACAGATTGTGCCACTGCTTCATAAATCATAGGTCACATATGTATGTCTGTGTCAAGCCCGGCCAATGTAGTGATCCGTGGCCAAGGACATCTCTGCTACACACACCCATGACACGTACTATAGAGTACTGTGAGTGAGGGTAATTGCAGGGGTATATGTTAGACATGTTCATACACAACAACGACTGGCAATAATGGACAGTCATTATAGGTGTACACCAGCCCAGTGGATATGCATGCAGGCCCCTAATGTGTTATGTGAAACACCGAGGGACCCCACAATACCTATGGATATGTGGATACCAAGGGACAGATGACATAACACGTGTCTGTCTGTACACATTGGTACCCAGTATACATGTTGAGGGCAACCAGCTATGTGGTACTGTCGGGATAGTATGTATAGTAAATGTGGATAAATATGCCATAGATGGCTTACTGCTATACAGCATGTATTGATCAACAGGTATCTGTCTGTATGATACCCTTGTGTAGGACATGCGTCCCATCCAGGGAATGCAGTGTAGGCCAATGCATGCATTTCCAGATGTTGATGGACATATCCCTAGTGTATTTGCATGTACCTATATGCCACACAGGTGTGGTCCCAGGAACGTGTGGCGGTCAATACCACAGGTTACTGTTATTGTATAGTACTGGAAGGATCCAACTGTTACTGAGTTCCCTACAACTGTGAGTCATTTGTCAGGACATCATCTAATGATTGGTTATAGTCTCGCTGTTGAGATGGTGTATACTACCAGACTGCAGATCCTTGACAGATATCAACAGTATCACCCACAGCATAGTGCCAACCCATGTCATACACACATGTGTACCCATGTTAGTACATATCTGCAGTAGAATGCATACTGGCCATCGAAATATACCATGAGATGTTAACAATGTGTAGAACAGGGAATGTTGCACATCCCACATGTCCGCTATGCACGTACATGCAGACAGTGCGCACACACCATGTTCTCAGATGTACACCCGCTAATTTGTAATGCACACATCACAAATCACACAAGTACTGTCCACTCACTAACACATGCTGACAACACTGTATACTTCAGCCAAGTGGCACATGGGTGGACATTACATACTCAGGACTAACACTGGTGTAAACAATGCTACAATGACTATCACAGCTGTGATGCATAATGCCTGCTCAGGTATACCTACAAGGATATCATTACACTTTCCTGTTGTCAACTTGCTACTATTGCTACACTGCTATAATGTCACCCTGTGCATCAGAACCATGTTAGCCTGTTGCTGCATCAATATTACAGATTACAGGAGGTGGCACAGGTGTCATCATATGCACAGGGTGTGTTGTAGGTTTGCCAGAGCTGGACATTGACCCATCCAATTGGTATGTCTGTGTGTGTGTGTGTGTGTGTGTGTGTGTGTGTGTGTGTGTGTGTGTGTGTGTGTGTGAGTGTGTGTGTGTGTGAGGGACAACAGTACTGCATGGGCCAATGTTGATGTAATGTGTGTGTGCATGTGTGAGCCCTAATTGTATGGAAAATGTGTGTGCGTCTGCAGGCACACAACTCCACCATGTGGCTGCCATATAATGGTGGTTGTGGGACAGCCACAGACTGTACCTACTAGGCTGTACAGATCACTGTCTCCGGCCACAGACACAGTACCTGTGCCTAGCACGGGTGCTACGGGCAGTATCGGGTACCAACCCTTACTGGGTGTTGTCATCAGAGGCAGAGGTATGATGACTGGACCCATGTCCCTGCTGGGACTGGCCAGTGCCACATGCACGTGGTCTAGTAGGATGGTCAATGGACAGGCCAGCCCCAGCATTGCTTGGGCTGGTACTGCCACTACAGGAGCAGCTGTGATCCTTGGTCCGCCCGCGACAACTGCCAGCTGATGCTGTTGCTGGCATGTGTCCGCTTTGGCTTCTCATCCATCCTGCACAGTCCTGGCTTATGGCTAACAGATCGTGGAGGACATCTAATGTCTCCCTCCAACGGCTATCAATGACCTCGGTGTAATTCCGGATGGCACCGGCAAGGTCACGGATGCTGTCATTGATAGCAGTGTAATGGGGCCTCTGCACCCTTAGTCCCTGTCGGGTGTACCATTCCATATGTGCCTGTGCCTGCATTACAGCCCGGAACATACTGGAGGTTGTAATACCTCTGGGGGCACGTCTGCCCAGGGCAATATGACCAGTGGTTTTCCCCCGAGCACCCTTGGGCATCTGCCTATGGGGTACCATTCCAATAATCTGGCTATGGCTACTGTGACGGGATGCACGTGCCATAGGTACGACACTCTCCTGGTCAATGCCAACTGTATGCTGTCCCTCAGCTAAGGCCATTGGTGACGAGGGATGTATTGGCAGTATGAGTGTGTGCATAGATGGGATTAAATGCTGTGTAGTGTCTATTGGTGGACCAATGACAGACCCTGTCAGACCTTCCTGTGCCACAATGCATGTCTTATCATCTCCACTATTAGTGGCGGTGACATAAGGTTTCCTGCTGAATTCAGCCACCACTAACTCAGCACCAGTGGAAGGAAGACAGGACACACACTTTACAATCTGTACGTGGTGTTAGCACACATGCACACATGAACACATGCACACATGCACACATGCACACATACACACATGCACACATGAATACATGCACACATGAACACATAAACATATGAACACATGCATACATGCGCACATGAACACATGGACACATGCACACATGCACACATGAACACATGCACACATGCACACATGCACATAAATACACTGCTCACCACAGCACATACACACACACTGGCAATCCAACACATACACAATAGTGAGTGATGGTGGGTGACAGTATCACAAGGCAAACAGTCACCACACACGTGTCAGCATGTAGAATATGTGTTGCTCAAACCAATGCAGTGCAAGTGTAGACAGCCCTATCTAATAACATTATACATGGCTTTGATGCATGTGTGTAGTTGTTCAGTGATTGGGTACACCCTGGAACAGAGTGTGTGCATGGACACAACATTGCTGTGCAAGTATTATCTGCTCTTCAATGTCATGTGCACCATCACTCAATGGTATACATACCATGGCTGCATGTGTTATCTGTGTGACACACAGATTGCCATGTCTGATGATAGTGTCTGTGTCCATAGCACATAATAGTGGACACAGATGTAGCAAATGCATGCAATGTACAGACATGGGATGAGTGGTGCATGTAGACGTGAAGGAATCCCAATGCTTGACATGGACATTGTACAGTGGTTATGGTGAGTGTGGGACATATTGCAGATATGTCAGTGCCAGCCACGACATGGCATGCTACACGATGGCGACATTAAACACCACACATACCCAATGTCTGTCATGTGACCTATACACCCAACAGCATTCCAGGACATATATGTGACTCTTTGTACAGATGGCGACTGATGTGCAGAATGTGTATACTAGCATGTGTAAGCACACACACACAACATGCTATGCATGGTGTGTATAGGTGCATATGTTTGCGCACACAGAATAATGAGGTGCACAGCAAAGACTGCTATGTGTAGTACTGTGGTCACTGTAACTGGATGGGGTGTAGTACCATGTGCCATCATCATCATGCATCTTGTGGTCACTCATGGCTACTACTGTGTGACAGATCACTGCCTAGCATGCTGTACCTGAAATGCAGTGCCGTAGATACGTTCACTATTACACAGCCACTTTTTACATGGGTGTATGAGGTGCCCAGCAGGGAGCATTGCCTCACATGACTGTGTTATGTGTTGAAGAGTGTTGTACAGCCCCATGATAGGCCTCTACCCCCGAGGTACATCATGTGTGTGTGGATGACATGTGGGATACTGAAGTGTGACCTTACAGCGGGTGTGTGGTTATGCCATATGTAGCATGACTTTGTGTACTGCATGTGATAAATGTGTTATGTTGTGTACAGGTGTTGCAATTATGCCTATCCAATGTGCAGTATGGGGTTGCCACAACTCTGTGTCATGCTCTGTGTATTGCATGTCATTGAGGCAGCTACTGACATTACTGAGCTGTGCAATGTCTCACAGCAAACATGCATGCATGCATAATCCATAGGTGTGTTATATGTACATGGCCTACACCTCACCTATGACATGCATATTTCATTACCAACATTGCAGGTATAACACACTCACCAGCATGGATCGGCTGCCCTGCCATCACACCAGAAGGACCTACGAGAATATGAGAGGGTTCGTCAGTGGCCATTACTGTGGCATTGCTACAGTGGGTATGCTAAACTGCAGTACAGCAACAGTCAACTGTCACAGGTGTAGGGATATTATTCAAGCTATCTGTATTGCACAACACTAGGCAGCGGAACTGCTAAACACACGGTACACATCTCACGTACACATAATCTAACAATACAGTTAACTGTAGTCTACAGATTGGGCATGTTACCTGCTTGCTCCAGGTGGATATGCTGGATGGCTCCGGCCTCCATTACAACACATGTCAGTGGTTAATGTAGCTGTTGTCCAGGAGCCACCATGCTTAGGAGTAGCTCCTCTGCTCTGGTGAGGGGGGGGATGAATGGCCACCCCTCCACCTGTGGCAAGCTGCTGTCTTTGGATATCAGATGTACTCCGCTGGACTTGTCTAATTAAATCACTGCAGTGATGGCGCACCTGCTCATATGTTCGGTTATGCATGCCTATGTCATTTACCTGACCAACAAGTTCCTGCCACAGTGCAGTCCGCTCCTGCTGGTGCTGGCTGCTTCTGGAAAAGAGCATTGTGCACTGCTGCAATAGGCTGTTGAGTATCACCTCTTCCTCATCCGCTGTATATGCTGGGTTGCGGTGGTGGGCCATCTGGATGAAAAAGATATGAACAATATGTGTGAGAGTGTCCTGTGTCACACTTTACACCTTTACCCACAGATATCACTTTACTGCCATATATACCATCCTATTGTCTGTCAGAAGTTGCACACGTTCAATACCACTTATTGGTTCTCAGGCCACAACTAACCAACACTGCCTGGCAGACTCTATATATCACACCACTATACAACAGCACCCGACACACTGTTTATGATGCATTGCACAACCTCAAGACAGGGGTGTATATCACACCAATGCACGAACAGAGATGTCATCCATTGCAATGGATGTATAGTACAGGTACAGTAGTACCAATCAATCACCCTAGTCATTGATGCCATAGTCCTGCATAACAGATGTGTCCAGTTGTTACTATAGGTGGCATACTGCTGTAACCGACTATATATGTTGCTGGATACACACATTTACCCTGTAACACACATATGATTACAGCCATTGTACAGGTATAATCACACACACATCAGGCAAACATACAACGCACCACTGTATGCCAACAGAGATGAGAATTACCTGTGCACCATACGGTACTGTGTGCCACTACTTACACACCCTTATGTCTGCATTCTGTCCTCTGTGGAGACTACAGGAAACACACATGACAGTGTTTCCATGCAATGTGAACACACACCATACTGTGCTGTTTAGGCCTACAGCTTCAGTTAATACTACAGTCCATATTGGTGATGGATTCACCAGCAGTACCACTCACTAAGCATACATGTATTCGTTTAGCCTGCAATGAGACACTACATTCGTCAACAGAGAACTACATCACATCATCTGCCATACTACTATGTCTGCCTAACAGTACATTACACATCAGTTGCTGTCCTCACAACAAGGATAGGCACTACCACGTCAGATACAACATCACATTAAGCTATCACACCTTTACAGACCTTGCACACATTCATGGTTACAATTATGCAACCTCACATAGCAGCTATTGCATTAAGTACATGTGTAAGTGCATAGTGTCATAGGTAGGTAATATGCTATTGACCCTAGGGCCTAAGGCAGCATAGCCATATGCTACACTGGCCTTTGACACACATGTACTTTGATTTCACTTGCCCCTGCCAACCTGAACCACAGAGGTGTTTCCTGGGGTGTATTACCAATCTCCCACACAATCATCAGGGGTATTTATAACAACTGCTAAGGAGGAGCCTTGTTTGCTATTACTATGTGGTCTATTCCGGTGTATGGCAAATCTCTGAGATGGGAATCTATCCCTCCAGCATGTGCTGTTTAGTGAGCTGACAAGGTTTAGGGCTCTAAAGCGTGTATACTAGAGGGATTGTGATATGTTGCCATGGTGGTTGTCACCCAGCTATGGGTGTGACATACCTCTGTATGTCCGGCAGAGGTCACCTCTGTGTGGCCAGTATGCAATACAGTGTACTTGTGGTTTTGTGAGTCAGTCTGCATATGGCATCTGCTTGCAGCCAGCATTACCATCTGGGGGGGTTGGTCTGTGGCCTGTTCACCTGGTTGTCATGTGAAGTACATACCACACAGGGCATTGTGATGAGTAGAGGGGAACTCTACCCTATACTTCCATAGCTGACACACCTGTTGGCATGACATTTACCACACAGACAGATTACAGGTGTAGTGTGGCACTGTCTTCATCAAAGCTGAGGCTACTGTCCACCTGTGTCCCATGTTCCCTTATCACACCTTCACTGTTAGCTAGATCTCTACCTAAGTGGTAGTTAATGGGTACACTGTTTTGGGAAGGTGGAATGGCACTGCAGTATCAACACTTGTCTACAGTCCATGCCTTGGTCACCACACACCTGTTGCGGTACATATGAACTTGTGTCTCTCTCTCTCTCTATATATATATATATATATATATATATATATATATATATATATATATATATATATATATATATATATATATATATATATATATATATATATATATATATATATATATATATATATATATATATATATATATATATATATATATATATATATATATATATATATATATATATTATATACATGCATATCTATACACATACATGTACACATCCATTGCTGTACACATGGATGTACATATAGGCACATGTACAGTCCATCTTTCATGGTGGGGATATTACTTATGCGACAGTTGTGGGATGTACAGGTATGTGATTAAATAGCACAGTGTTGTGCAGAATGCATGTGGGTGTCCTCAGCCCTTGTAGCATTAGCAGGCCTCACTGATTGTAACACAGCAGATATGCCAAATCTGTCCCACAGCATTTAACCACCACATGACATATATCAACACTACCATAGCTGATCTTAAGCATAGGCCAACTGGGCAGCCGCCTAGGGCGCTGCTCTAGCAGGGTTGCTTTTCCACTATTTATGTGGTGTAGTAAGACAAGGATGTGGGCACCAGTAAGTGTGGTAGGGGGCACCGTGGAGCCCTTTTGCTTAGGGCACCAGTTGACCTACAGCTGCTCCTGCGCACTGCATGCTGTTTTCTAAGCCACAAACTACTACCTACATGGATATATGCACATATCAACCTTCACTGACAGATATCTGTCCACCCTTCACTAACAGTTGCAGTATGTCCCTTGCCCTGTGCACATGTGGAGATCCAGATAGATACATACAGCTGCCACACATGGATGATTTGCGGTGTGTAGAGTACTGTTCAGGAACATCTACAACATGCCAACACATACATGTGAGTTACATACCTTACCTTAGTATTTCCCTGCTCCGTGTGTTACGGTTTTGTATTTTTTTTTTATTGGTGTTTTTTTTGTTTTCACCTTCTATTCAACTTTCTGTCTCTGTTTCTCACTCTGTTCTGTTCTGCCTCTGTCTCTGTCTCAGTCTGTGTCTGTGTCTGTGTCCGTGTCTCTCTTTTGCTCTCACTCTCTCTATCTCACAGCAGCTGCAATGATATAAATGCATGTGTGGACTGCAGGTACAGCCTGCTTTTCTAGGTATCTGCACTTGTACAAGTGACAGCCTCTGCACCAATTGCTGCCCACCCTTCAGTAATTGCATGCAGCCTGCTGTTTGGTGATTGCATTACTCACTTTGTTTGCAGCCCACTGCTATAAAATGCTAGGTTAGGTAAGCGTAGCCCTTTCAGATTTCCAAGGTGGGGCCCATGCTTGTTTGCTCTGGACACCATTGTGTCAGTCTAAAGGTTGGTATATGTCTCTTATCTGATGCTAGGGTTGTAGCCAGTTATATGCATGTTGTACTCAAACCTGAATGTTGCTGCTTCCAGTACACACATCTCAGTGTAGACATGTACTCACCCCTCCAAATGCTAACACAGGATACATGGGAGTATGTACTTTTTTCTCACTTACACAATTAACTGCCATACAAATGTGGTTATTGCACTGTATTCTTGTGGCCAGTATTAATTCTGGTCTGATACTGTGTGGTGTTTGTAAGGTGCTACTGTAACATTATTCCCTGCTAGGATGGCTGGTTCTCCTTTCACAGTCATGTCATGCAATTCCACAACCACTGCTGGTAAAGACCCACAGAAAAGGATTTGTGCTATACCATTCCTAATTTCCATTTACATCCCCTCATTGTAATGCATGATATATTTATTTTATTTTATTTATTTATTTTATTTTACATTTGTTGACCGGGCTAGTCTAAATGGATACATGTCCATTTTCAGTAAAGGCCCGGGGAGAAAAGCTCCAAGCATAAGAATAACAATATAACAAAAGCAAACAAGTAAAATAAAGTAATAAAGCAACAGTTCCATCGTAACATAGGTAAAATGAGAAAATCAAATGGGACTAACAAACAGTGACTACAAAACATTTAGGCAAAAGCCAGACCAGACATAAACAAGCAAATGCACTAGACAGCACCAGGGCAATTGCAGAAAGAACAAAGTTCCCAAATCCTATCAAATTACTAAGAATAAAGCAAGAGGAGAGAAATAAGTTTTGGAGGCAATAGGGAGGGGTAGGGTTGGAGTAGGAGTGAAATACAAGTTTCAGTCTGGGTTTGCACAAGGACAAAGCCAATTAGTTTTTAGATGTTCTTTTATTTGTTTTTTGAATTGAGAAGCAGATGCTAGGGTAGATAGTTCATGAGGGAGCTGATTCCATTTTTTTCCTATAGTGTTTGAGAAAAGAGAATCACCAGCTTTGTTGTTTGATTTAGTTGAGGAGACAAGTAGTTTATTTGCAGAATGTAGTGTTGCCAGATTTTTATATGGAGAGATCAGATTAGAGAGGATGGGGGTATCGTTGGGGTGGTATAGGATCTTTTGTGTCATAAGTAACTGTTGACAGAGTATATGGTTCTGTATTTCTAACCATCCTAGTTGTTTAAGGTTAAGGCAGTGGTGGGTTTTAAAGGGAGAGCATGTGATGAATCTAGCAATACTATTATAACAGGTAGATAGTTTGGTGATGTTGTTTTTTGATAGGTTGGTATATATAGCAGAGGCATAGAAAAGGGTGGAAATGAGGTGAGTTTGTGCGATAGTTTGCCTGGCTGAGGGTGTAAGGAAGGGTTTGATTCTGTAGAGGGTACCAAGTTTTTTGTTAACAGTCTTTATGGTGGAGTTAATATGGTCATCAAAGTTAAGATGATTGTCGATTGTGACACCTAGTAGACGGGTGGTAGTATCTGGTGCTATATTAGTAGCATTATTGGAGGTTATAGAGAAGAATGGAGTGGGTGACTTATGAGTTGGTGTAAAAAGTAGTAGTTTTGTTTTTTTTGGATTCAGGAGAAGACAATGTTGCATGAACCAGTTTTCTACTTTTTGGAATACAGTTTTGGTTAGGGATTGGAGTGAGGGTATATTATTGGTAGTACAGATTAAGGTAGAGTCATCTGCATATTGGATGCAAGTGGCGTGGGGTATGTTCAAGTGGAGATCATTAATAAATATGGAAAAAAGAAGTGGACCTAAGATAGAGACTTGAGGGACTCCAATATTAACAGGAAGTAAGGAGGACAAATTGTTATCCCAGAGTACAGCTTGCTGTCTATTTTGAAGATAACATCTGAACCATTGTAATGCTTATAGGTCGAGAGAAAGGTGCTTTAGTTTTTCAAGAAGTAGGGTATGATTAACCATATCAAAGGCTTTTGACAGGTCTAAAAATAGTGCAGAGGAAAAGGAGTTATTATTGCGGTTTTTGTTTATAGTGTCAGTGAAGGAGAGAAGAGCAGTAGTAGTACTATGGAATGGTCTAAAGCCATGTTGGCAGTTGGCTAGTAGGTTGTTTTGTAGAAGGTGGTTAAGTATTTGTTTGTGAATACATTTTACCATTATTTTGGCTAATGGGGAGAGTAAGGCAATAGGTCGGTAGTTAGAGAGGTCAATTGAAGTTCCACCTTTGTGTAGAGGGATAATGTGTGATATTTTCCATATGGTAGGGATTTTGCCTTCAGTGATGGTTCTGTTAATCAGGATAGATATGGGGTAGTCAATGGCTTGTGCAGCAATTTGTAGGTATTCAGATGGGAGACGGTCAGCGGATGGGGTACAAGGTTTTAGTTTAGTAAGAAGTCTGTAAATAAGAGATGTTGGAACAGGGTGTATATGAAAGGTTGGGGAAGAAGTATTAGAGGTATTCAATTGTGAAGCAGGTAAAGGTGGTAGAGAGTTAGCTAGAGATTGAATGGCTTCTGTAAAGTATTTATTAAAGGCATCAGGGATCAGGTTGGAATTATTTTGGTTGAAACCTGCAGGGGTGGGAGTAGTAGTGTTTCCTGGCTGAAGAAGTTTATTAATTCCTGACCAAAATTTTTTTGGCGTATGTTGTGAAGTTTGTTGGAGGTTTAGGTAGAAGTCTTTTTTATCCAAAAGGGTATCTCTCTTGGTAGCATTTCTTAATTGTTTGAAGAGAAGGTGATCAGATGGGCATTTGGTAGTTCTCCATTTAGCCCAAATTTTGTTTCTAAGTAGCATTTTTTGCCTAGTTTGTTTAGTTAGCCAAGGGGCAGATTTGGTTCTTATTCTAATGTAGCGGTATGGTGAATGGTGATTTAGTATTTGAATAAAGTTAGTATTAAAGTAGGTTACAGCCTCATTAAGTTCCAGATATGTTAGTGGTGACCAATCACATGCTTTTAGTTTGTTTATAAAACTGTCTGGATTAAAGTGTTTTTTTGAGCGTGAGGTTATAAGATTAGGAGTATTTGGAATGTGAACTTTTTGTCTGATAATGTAAGTAAGCATATGGTCACTGATATTATCAGGAAGGGTTCCTGGAGTATAGTTGTTAGGATGGCTATTGATAAGGATCCAATCAAGGGTAGATTCTTTCCTGTTAGGTTTGTGAATTCTAGTAGGAGTAGTTATTAATTGAGAGAAGCCAAAAAGATTTAAGTGGTTAGTTGGGGTCAAAGAATTATAGGTGAGCCAGTCTATGTTAAAATCTCCTAGTACAATGGTCTCTTGGGGAAGTTGTGTAGATAGGTAACTAAGTAGGTGTTCAAGAGTACTAGTGTTGTTTCCAGGGGGAAGATATATACAAAATAGGTAGATAGATTTGGAGTTGTTTAATTGGAACAACTAGTATTTCAGAACCAAGTCATTTGTATATCTGCTGTGGCTTAGTGGTAATTCATGCAGTCTATTGTGCCAATGGTCTGGGGATCGAGACTAGCAGAGGTTTTTTCTTTTGCTGCTCAGCAGAACAAGGGCCCTGCCATAGAGTGACTAAGGCACTTTTAAGCAGTTGTAAGTGGGTTTGCATGGGTTTGCGCGACACTTAGCAATGCTTAGCTAAGCATACACATGTGCACACTCGCTTAATCCCGCTTACTACCGCTTAAAAATGCTTACCCCCGCTAACCCCCGTGCTAATTTCTTTTAAAGAAAAGAAAATGGGGAGATAGGAAAGTGGTGAAAAAGGGGGCACAAAGAGGGGCACACAGTAGGTAAACAAGCTCAGGATGTGCAGGACGGGTGTAGGGAAGGTCCATAGCTGCCCATTTCATTAACAGCAACAGCTGTGCTTATGCAATTAATTTGTTGTGAAATTTGAAACCTTCCACCCCTGGGAGAGGGGTGAGGACAACAAAGTATGTTGTACTGCCAATTCTAATTATCAGCTTACATGTTTGTCCAATGGACATGTGTGCGAAATGGGCAGCTATGTATGGGGCATAATTTTTTTGTGGGTACAGATTGCCCTTTTTTTTTTTTCTTCAGGTGAGAGTGGGAAGTGAGGTAGAGGAAGTAGGTATGTCCTGGGAGGTAGGTTGTGAAGGTAAACAGACAAGATGAATACAGGGGCAGTGTATGACACATGGGGTGGGTGAACACAATTGACGGGGTCGGATGTTTGGAAATCGCAAGCCCATGAGCCCACAGATGGTAGCAGTGGAACTGAGATCCCCACCCATGGGCAGTCACCACTGAACCTTCACAGCCCCGAGGGTGGCTGTGCTGAGGGCTGCATAGGATGGGCAGGCTCAGCCATGAGACGCGCCACTCTCGCCTCAAGCTGGCATAGGGGATCAGTGACTGAACGCTGGATCTCCCTATGCACCACAGCCCAAACCCTTCAAAGGGTGACATGTTGCCCTTCTCCACCCACGCTTGCACGGGGGGATGAGCCCCATCCCCTGCAGCGCTTCCATCCGAAGGTGGCACAGGACCAATGGAGGAGGGGAGCCCGGGCTGGGCACCGGACCTGCTGGTGCCAGGTGCACTCGCTGGCTGAGGAGGGACAGGTGGGTCCGCTGGGACCGGCCTTCCCATACATTCTCTGATTAGGTGTGTTTAATAACAACATAAGCAAAACAGCATTCTAGATTAGTTGTAAAAGCATGAAATAATATTCCCATTAACCCAACACACCAAGGGTAAAACAGTTGAGCAGCAAGCATAACACATGCATATATTGAACCACAGTGGTTATTCCAACAGCATGCAGGGATGTTTGGTAACAACAGACCACCATGACTGTGGTGTTTAAACAGGGCACATGCATCAACGTGAATGCAAATATTTATAGAACAATAGGACATATGTCCCAACAAATATTTAAGATTACACATATCCACTGAGGTGTGGAATTGCATGGTTTATGCACATACAGTAGGGTGTAGAAAAAACCTTGGTTAACATCTTATAATGACCTTTTAGTCTACACTACATTCCTAGTGACTGCAAGTGTATATCCCCTACCTGTATTATTACACTTGCCACCATACATTAGGTTGTGTAATGGGTTTGGCTAGTTCAATATATGCCTGACCTATATCTGACATTCTAACTGTCCAGGATGCAGATGTTACTGCTACATATTTCTTGATTGCATTTATATTTCTTTATCTACATATCTGGGATGTTTTCACATGACATTTTCACTTCAATTTGTACAGAACCGTGCATTTTTGACACACACACTCACATTCCTGGGGAAATAAATAACATGCTACATGTGTGCCAGGTTTACGTATTCATGCCAGCCAGTAACTGACTGTTGTGGACTGTATATATGTTTCACAGCTACTAGCACTTCCATCACCCACTTTATAAGGGACTGCACAACTCTGGGTTGCCATCACCTATTCAAACAGTACTGTTTGTATAATGCAAGGGTACAACAACATTTCAGACTCTGTGACACAGACACACTCTGGGTTTTAGACCTTTATTAATGACATTAAACACTTTTCCACAGGCTCATTCCTTTATTTGTTTTAACGGTGTATATGGCAGACATGTTCAAGACATATTATACCTTTATTAATAGGCTAGAACACTCTTTTTTCAGTCTCACTCACTTATTTTATATGACAGTGCCTGCAGAGATATTATTCCAGACATATGTTACCTTTCTTAATGGGTTACTACACTCTTTTTCTGCCTCTCTGATGTTTTTATCTGTCAGTACATGCAGAGGACTTATTCAGGCAATTTTATGGCTGTATTATTGGACTACTTTCTTTCATGCTCTCTCCCATATTTTATATAACAATACATGCAGAATAATCACTAACCTGCCTGGTGGCACAGCCTTAGCAGCCTATCAGCATAGGCTTGCTGATTCGTAGCATGGTCACCTGCAGCTGTAAAGTAAATGAAGGGATATTGAGACATACTTATCCATTATACATATATTATCAATTCTTACATACTGCATTCCATGGCTACATACTCAGTTGTGGGGCATCCCGCATCCCATGGGCCTCCTGTATCCATTGGTTCAGGTGGTCCTGCTTTCATCTCTTCAGGTCTGCATGGTGGTGATGGACCTGCTCACCAGTCCGAGGAATGCCTGTGGCACTGGTGAGGTCACGAGCTAACCAGTTCAAAGCCTCTGCCTTGTACTCCGTCCCTTGGAACTGGCCCTGCAGAAGTCTTGACTTGTGACAGTGGTCAAGGAGCCAAACCATGTATTTGGACTCCTCAATGCCCCAACGTTGCGCTCGGAAGTGTGTTCCTTCTCCAACACCAGACATTCTAACTGCAGATGTGAGCTACAATCAGTTATGGTGTGTATTCCCGTCTGTGGGGCTTAAATATGCCACATTTCCCGCACTTTTTTGTGATTGGCCATTTTGTAAAATTCACGGCTGACTGCAGACCTGCTTAGTAATGGTTATACTACCATTCGTAAGTATATGAATGTTAATAGTGGCAGTTCCCCCTATGTTGTCATGGCTTAGTGGTTCTGTACTTTGCTTCTGATGCACATAGTCCTGGGTTCGAACCTTGTCATTCATTTTATTTTCATGCTATCCAGACAGGCTAGGGGGTGTGGCTGCATTTAAGCAACTTTGCTCTATGTTGCTCCTCGGTGCCCTATGGTGCCCTGGTTGGCACAGCACGCACGTCCACGCAAACACATTGCACTAGGTAAAGTGCCATTGAGCTATGGGGAACTCTATTGCACTAGGTAAAGTGCTATTAAACTAGGGGCAACTCTATTGTGCTGGGTGAAGCGCTATTAAACTATGGGCAACTCTATTGCGCTGGGTGAAGCGCTGCTTAACTGCAGGCAATTTTATATCAGGATCCTTTAAAATATTTATTCTGTTCACTGATACATTGGCCATTTCACTGCTTTTTAGTAATGTTTAAACATATTTGTCAGGTATTATTTCATATACTGATTTAAAAAATAAATACGAAGGGGAGTGGTGGGACTCGAACCGTGAAAGCCTCTTCTTTGTGCAAACGCTCTACCATTACGCTATTGCTGTTGGGTGTGATTTGCATAAACATTCTTTCTTATGCTCTTCCATGTCAGAATTGCTAACTCTAGCTAAGCAATGGGCACAGCCACACACACACGTGCAAATACGGGCAGCTATTTTGGGAATTTAAAAAAATAAATTGAATGTTTTGAGTTTTAGAACTGTGATAGGGGTTGACAATATCAGGGAGTGTGGTGTTGGGTGCAGGGACATTTGAGTGGACTCACTCTTGTGTATTTGCTTTTATTACTTTTAAAACACTTGCAGGGGCATGGACATTTAGACTGCTCGGCAGTCGGACATGCCCCCTGCTTTCTTACACGGTCCGTGTAAGACTTACGGTTGAGTCAGCGTGCCCTCATGCATATTTATGGCACACTGACGTCATACCGTTCAACTGCAGCCTCCGAGTAAGACTTGTTAAGTCTTACACAGAGGATTCGTGAATCCAGGGGTACATCTTTCACCATCCTGATACCTGCTCAGCACTCAAGAACCTAGTAACACCCTATGGCAACTGCCTACCACTGAGATCCTCCAACAAACTACTACTTAACGTAACTTGCCCCAGTAAAAGTCACGGGATTCCATGTTCTCCAGTAAACTAAGGCCTGGAATTCCACACTACAAACAATACTAAATGCAACCAGCTCAGCTTAATTCAAACTGTTACTAAAGGAACATTGATCAACCAACTGGCCCGGCTCCTGTACTATTCCAGGCTAAACACACATGATACCCCCTTTTCTTCTTTCTCACTTCTATCCCATTACTTTCTCTCACTTACTTCTATTTGCACTGATTACCTTTTTACAATTGTTTACTTCTGGATTCTAATGAATTTAATATCCTTTTTAGTCTTATGTTAGTGAATTCATTTTGAATACCTTTTCTTTTTTTTATTCTAAACTTGTTGTACTGCAAACTGCTACCATTTATTCTTTGATGTGCTCTGTTGTGTGCATCCCTGAATGTAACTTAAGTTTATAATGACATCATGTTACCTTTTTACTTTTCCACTTTAATTGGCTTAATGTAATGGAGCTTTGTAATGGACCCCTGAAAACGGATTCTTAGCCCAGTCAGACATTTCTAGTAAACAAATGTAAAATAAAAAATAAATAAACAATGCAACCTAATATACATGCATACATTCTTTCTGTCCAGCAGGACCTGCTGTCGATGCATTTTTAACACAAGAAACTTTACAAGTATATTTTTAACTCAAACATCTGTACAAATCAGTGTGATAGTCAAATAACATAAAATTATTTACAAAACTACAGCTAGCTTCGCTGGCACACATTACACATGCACTAACCTACTCTCCCTGGCATATAAGGCACGACCTTATAATGTCACATCCATATGAAGATACTTTGGAGCTTTCAGCAGGAAACCAGTACAAAAGTTCAGTTGGAGTTGCACAGTAATGGAAGGAATAGGAATCTGTGACAATTATGATGTAGTCAGTGTTGTGGATTGAAAGGCCAGTGACTTCCTATATGAAACAGCAATGAATGACACAAGATGAAGCTGAAGAGAATATTGCACAGGAAGATGTTCTAGAACTTTCTGTAGAAAGCCCACAGGAAACAGAGAACAAAGAATGTGCCCTTATTTTAGAAGAAAATGATCTAAAGGAAGAGTTGGTTGATTTAATAGAGATGAATAGACATTAAAATCAATGAAAGAAAAATACCACAAAAAGTCAAAAAGACCCAAAATGTTAGAAGTTTGATAAAACAAATCAACACAGTAATCAAAACTATTCATAGAAATTCATGCAATATAACAGAAGTAAATAAGATATACTATGGTGCAGCTAAATTAATAACAGATACAGTTTTACCACAAAAAACACAGGGTAGTAAGGGAAAGGAAGGGGAGAAATGAAATGCCATCATGGAAGTACTGACTAGAGGAAACTATAAAGCAGTTAAGGTAATTAGTGTCAATGTTAGAAGATTATAGAAAAAGAAACAGATCAGTAAAATTACTCAGAAAAATAGACGTGATAAAAGCAATGAGCAGTGTCAGAAAAGACCAGGATCTATTGTACACTATAGCAAATGATAAACTAAAGATATTTGCACAGGCAGAAAAACTTAGAAGATATGCAGATAAATATAAACAAAACATAGAAAATAAGCAATTCATTGATGACCCAGAACAGTTTTATAGAGAACTGCGAAACAAGGCAAAAGGAATAATAACACCAACAAAAAAGAAGAAATAGACATATTTTGGAGAAATATCTATGAAGACCTGTGGAACATAACAAGGGTGCTGAATGGACAGAAGAAGTTAAAGAAAGTTCAAATGTATAGGATATGAAATGGGATGAAGTGACAGCCAGAAAAACTGAAACAAAATTATAAAAAGCTCCTAATTGGAAAAGCCCAGGCCCAGATGTAGTACCCAACTTCTGGCTAAATCTATTAACATCTTTCCAGTAAGATTTAGCCATGAGCAAGAACTATTTATGTGTGCACACTGAACAGACACCAACCTGGATAACAACTCGAAAAATATTACTCCTCAACAGTGAACCTGTAAGATATCCTGAAAACTATAGATGAATAACTTGCCTTGCAACAATGTATAAACTATACAGTGGAATTGAAGCTGATAGAGTTTATAGTTAGAAGAAAACTCAATCATGACAATAGAACAAAAGGGTAACAAAATAAAGTCATATGGAATAAAGGATCATTTGTTGTTAAATAAAGTTATTATTGAGAATTGTAAAAAGAGGAAAATTCTAAGTATGGCATAGAAAGACTACAAAAAGGAATTTCACAGCATCCCCATTCATAGATAAAAGAGTGCTTATAAAGGTATAAGATACAGCCTATGTTGATCAGTTATGTTACATGGCCAATGAGACAGTTACAAACCACTTTGCAGCTAAGCCATGATAAAGAACAATTATCCCAGGGAAACAAATTCAAAGATGGCTATTCCAGGGAGACTCTCTGTCACTGATGCTCTTTTGAACTGCATTTAACCCATTAAGCTGTCTACTTAACAGATTAGGTCATAGCTACAATTTGGCTCCAAGAAAATAACAAAGAATAAAGACTTCTCATCTTCTTTTTTATATAATTTAAAACTGTAGAGTTCATCAGAAAAGGTACTGAAAGCATAGCTGCAAGCAGTCAAAACTTTCTCAAATGATATAAGGCTGTCATTTGGTCTTGATAAATGTGTAAAGGCAACCTTTGTAGCAGGAAAGCTACAGCACAAAGAAAATATCAGTCCGAGACAGGAATGTGATATAAAGGAACTTTAGTGCTAGGGAGTGTATAAATATTTGGCAATTGATAAAGGATTCACAATAAAACATGAACAAATGTGAATAAAACTTAGTAAGGAATATTTTAGAAGACTAAAATTAATAGTGAAAACAGCCCTGACATCTAGGAGCAAAGTCAAAGCTATAAACCAATTTGCTCTTCTTCTAACTTACAGGTATTGGATTAGCAGGACAGGAAAACAAGAAAAATGTGTCATGTTTATCAAAAGAATGTTTTTATTTATTTTATTTTACATTTGTTGACCATGCTAGTCCAACTGGATATAGATCCATTTTCAGCAGATGTCCGGGGAGAAAAGCTCCAACAATAGACATAGACTATACATTACATTTATACATGTAAGATACAAGTATTGAATTCATTAGAAAATACACTTGATTGAAATGTGCAATGACAATGTCTGACATTTAAAATATACACAGTTCATGGGCTATCAGAAACATTCAAACATAGTATAGCACAAAGTAGCCTTAGACCCACCTATTCTGGTTTTATATCGTCCACTTTACAATTCAGTATGTTGAAATTTAGCATTGCAAGATTTCAGTATTATGGGTGAATGGAAACAGCTTCACACGTCTCTGCCTTTTTTTTTACAGTAGGTTATGTGCTCCTTACATCAGCATGACTAATTACCCAAATACGATTGTCAGTAGTAGCCAATTACACATTTCACTGTGGCTGTCATATGCCATGCAGGTATAGACAAATTCTTCTGCAAATTATGTGAGAAGTTAAGCATAAAACAATTGGATAGTCTTTTCAGTCCTTTGATTCCAAGGCAAGGAAATGAAAGTTTTGTAAAGTAGAAGCAGGTTTCGGGTACCTACACAATACTGGAAATATATGATAGGAAGAAAAGCAACCTAAGAGTTGAGTAAAACTACAAGAGAAGGTGGAGTTTTCCTTTAAGATACAAATTACGACAGGGGCAAAGTTAGTGTTACTTTTAGGGATAGCACATATTAATAAGGTGGAGTTGGGGGGCATCGTAAATTAAAAAAGAGCCCCTCTAACATTACTACTACTACACCTACCACTCAGACAAATTTGAGCTCAGTGTGGTCAGTTTTTGGAAAGTGTATCTGAAAAGGAAACTTGTTTCCTTTTTCAATAGACTAAGTGCAAATGAGTTTTGTGTTAGATATATTGAACATTCAATATGTTTTGGTGGATTTTTTATGTGTTGACCACATACTATGTTGAACAATTGTGTGTGTTTGTATATATATCTATATTATTTCAACAAATGCTTAAAATAGCGAACGATGTTTAATCAACCTAATAAAGTCAAAATCCCTAAATCCCGAACAAACAAAACAGCAATTTTTTTCCTAGGGACTTTGCTATTTCCTCTACTGTAGTGCAATAGTGCAATCCCAGAGTTGGTATATGTAAGTGGGGCCCCCTCATTGGGGGTGGGGGCAAAGGCCCCCATTTTATTTTGTTTCTGGATTTTTTTTTTTTTTTTATGGATCAGCGATTTTTTCCCTGGGAAAAAAAAATCACTGTTCCGTATGTTCAAGATTTAGGGATTTCGACTTTATTGGGTCGATTAAACAGCGTTTGCTATTTTAAGTGTTCGCTGAAATAATATAGACCCTATACATACACACACACACACACACACATATATATATATATATATATATATATACACACACACACATACATATATATATATATATATATATATATATATATATATATATATATATATATATATATACATATATATATATATATATATATATATATATATATATATATATATATATAGATATGTGTGTGTGTGTGTGTGTGTGTGTGTGTGTGTGTGTGTGTATATCTATATGGATTCCATACACAAGATCGAAGGTCCACTACTTCAAAATAGTGTATGGAATGCACACTGCAGCGAAAGTGCACTTAATCGAAAGTGCACTTAGCGAAGTTCAATACAATGAACGGGCGTTGTACTGAACTTCTGTGCAGTACTCACGGACCTTAGGGTTAGGGCATGGGTCATGGTAAGGAGATAGCCCTACGGGCTATCTCCTTACCATGACCCGTGCCCTAACCCTAAGGTCTGTGACGACTGCAGCACAGTGAAGGACATAGCAATGTCCTCCATTATGGTGTGATAGTCACGAACCATAGGGTTAGGGCATGAGTTAGGGTAAGGGGATAGATTTACTAACTGCACCATAGTGGAGGACATAGCTTGTTTTTTGATGTCCTACACCTTGCTGCAGTACTTTTGGTGAAGTGCACTTTCGTGGAAGTGAGGCTTTCTATTACAAGTTCGGCGTTGTACTGAACTTCTGTGCAGTACTCACGGACCTTAGGGTTAGGGCACGGGCTATCTCCTTACCATGACCCGTGCCCTAACCCTAAGGTCTGTGACGACTGCAGCACAGTGAAGGACATAGCAATGTCCTCCATTATGGTGTGATAGTCACGAACCTTAGGGTTAGGGCATGAGTTAGGGTAAGGGGATAGATTTACTAACTATCCCCTTACGCTAACTCGTGCCCAAACCCTAAGGTCCTTGAGTACTGCACCATAGTGGAGGACATAGCATGTTTTTTGATGTCCTCCACCTTGCTGCAGTACTTTTGGTGAAGTGCACTTTCGTGGAAGTGAGGCTTTCTATTACAAGTTCGAAGTTGTGAACTTTTGTTCTTGTAATAGGAATCCATCTATATATATATATATATATATATATATATATATATATATAGGTCTAATTGCACTTTCTCTGAACTAGACTCACCTACTTTTATTTTAGTACAAGTGAGTTTTCGATGGGTCAAAGTAGATCCATATATATGCATATATATATATATATATATATATATATATATATATATATATATATATACATATATATATATATATATATATATATATATATATATATATATATATATATATATATATATATATATATATGTATATATAGGAGTGGGGATATTCAGTATATGATCCATATTTGGTAGAATCAGTGCTCCACATTGGTCTTTGAACTGAACTTATGAATTTATGAACATTATCAGCTTTGTCACCCTTGACTGTCAGCAGCATTTGTTAGCATAATTACATATCCTGAAAAATGCAATTCATATTTACATACAATGATACAACTGACTCATGTCTTTTTTGAGTGCTTTTCTCTGTATGCAACAATACCATATCAGGTCAGGTTTGAAATAAATCAACAACACTGAAATAAATTATGGTTTCACAGTCTTAAGTTTCCAGTGCGCTTGAGGCAAATATGCCTAGTGAGCAGTTAGTAGAGAATGAAGAATACCATTATTTATGTATTTATTTTTATCTTAGATGTTACCTTTTTATAAATTTTCACTTCTTTTTTTAAAAGAAAAAAGTTCAGCCATTGGCATGTGTGCAGCATTTTGATGAAATTAAATGTACAGATATTATCTTGAATGTTAATGTACTTATACTTTACTTTGTATACTTTTTAGAGTATGCATACTTGATATGATTAATATTTATTAGTATTTGTCTATAAGTAATACTGATGGAGTTGTTGTAAAGTAAAGTATGCAACAATGCTATGTATGTAAAATATGAAAATACATTTAGTGACAGCATTACACATCAAACAAATTATTATTATATTTCTTGCCAAAGAGTTATAATTGAAGAAAAAAAAATATATAATGCAGATACAAAAAGGAAGTTTATTCACTGCGTACAGAAATAGAAACTTTATTAGAGGCAAAAGATATTTATTGAACACAATTTGCATTTCCCCACACTTACTAGAAGAATAAAAGAAAACTGATTAATGGGCATTTATATATTACTATCTCTATCTAAGTACCAACATTATGTCTGCCATTCATACCTCTCAACCTCTTAGCACAAGACATCTGGACAGAGCCTAAAGTAAATGTGGGCAGAGGCCCAGAAATAGAGACATATTTTAAATATTGGTCTTATAATCTTCATGTTTTCATGCATTTTCCTAAGGACCCTTGCCCTCTCATTATTTCTGTCTTGCACATGTTTTTTTGCAGTAAGAGTTTGAGAGGTATGTTGCCATTTAGTTGAACAAAACTGTTTTGACAGAATATAATCAAATTTCTTTCAAATATCATGCTGCAGCCTTGTATCAATGACTGCATGGACATTTGAAAAACAAACAGTTAAGTTGCTAATTTTTGGCCATATAATGGCAGATTTCTGTGCCCTAAAAGCTGCATTTTTTATATATATATATATATATATATATATATATATATATATATACATATATATATATATATATATATATATATATATATATATATATACATACATATATATATATATATATATATATATATATATATATATATATACAATATATACATACCTTTTCAGTTGCTATAATTTTAGTCTTGAAATCTTTGAGATATTTCCTCCATTGCCCTACTCTCTACTCTCTACCATTAGATGGAATTCTACCAACATTTCAAGATGTAGCTATTAGCATGAAGTTAATATATTAGTTTTTTGAAAAATAAAACATAAATGTGAATGAAGTGTAATGCAGATTGTACATTCCTTACTCTGCACTATCATTGGCAATGTGTATATCTGTAGAAGATAATCACTGCATCCTATGTGAAAATTTCAGTATGAGTTGACCTAAATGAAGCCACTCAGCATCTTTGTGGCTACAGCTTGCATGGCACTGTACAAAATTATGAACACTTATAACCTAATTGGATAGTATGAATATATTTTTCCCATTTCTTTGAAAAAATTGCATTTTGATACCATTGAGGGTTAAACCACAAACAAATAATTTTGTTTACTTGACAGATAAAATGTTCTAGATAGGTAGAACTATTACATTATGAAAGAACTTTAGCTGTTTATCAGACATCAAAGCCTTGATTGTATTTTTGTCTTCTTGTGTGTATTTTAAGCAATTGATGGTTTTACTGTTTAATCCTCTCGGAAATAATTGTTATACTTGCATATACCTTTGTATGTAACAATGCTAATTGTATATATGCATTTACTTGTTCATTCTTGTAGATAGTTCAAATACACTAAAATGTAATTGTTTTCAGACCATTGTGTTGCAGAAGCATATCGTTTTCAGCTTATTACAAACTTGTTGGTTATGAAAAGTGTCATTACTTTTGAAAATACTTCTTTCTTTTACTGTAGTAATTATAGTGAATTACATGCATGTTAAAACTGACAACAGGTGTACTAATATATAAAACTTTTAATAAAAAATGTTTCTATTTATAGAAAGAGTCTTGGCTTAAACTGGTGAAGAGACTATCTCAGCTATTTAGCTAACTAATACAAAATATATAAATTCAATTGATTTTACAAAATATTATTTTTGATTTCCCTATAGCAATAAAAGAACATGACCTAGAAAAGAGAATAGCAAACCATGAAATGATTAGTTTCACGCAACATTTTACCCTTGATATATATGAGGAATTTATTTCAATAAAGGGACTTCCAGCTGGTACAAACAATAAAATGTATTAAAGAAGGAGCATTTCATGCATAACTGCCTAAAACATTTTTTTCAACTCTGACATAAATTATTCAGTAAAGGTTAGGGGAGAAATTGTATAAACCAAGGATGTCTAATTTACATACTACATTGAAACCTAAGTAAAAAAATCTTTGAATATAATTAACTAAAATTAATACTAACTGTGCCATGAATTGTGTGACACTTTCATATTTCAAAAACTACCTTGCTTGTGCAATGAGCTTCCTCTTTCAATTAAACTCATCTCATAAATTCATATAGCCATGTAAAAATTGTCTATATAGGCATCAACAATTTCCAACACAGGATCTATGACATCAAGCTCTTTGATAGCCAATAAGCTTTGAGCTTGTCATAGGTTCATAGGTTCATAGGTTTATACTAGGCTATCTGCCCTAGGGTATTTATAAGCCTAGCCCAAAGTTTTGTGGCTTACGCCACCCCTTATGTAAAAAAATATTGTGCCCATTAGTTTGTTGTGCCTCTGTCCAGCAGTGACACAGAGGTGATGTGATGTGACCCTCCAAGCACCTATCAGACAGCATTTTCGTACTACGGTGATATCACATCACCTGTATGCTCAGCTGTGAAGCGCTCTCACCCCACCATCACCTCATTAGGCGTCCTAACATTATAAGCTTTTCAAATTCTACCTAGTGTACATTCCCTAGGATTTTTCATTTTTGTTGATGTCTAAACCTTGGTAACATTACCCTCACTTGTAAGAGATACTGTGTAGCGCTCTCATTTCCCCAGCGCTTCACTATGCGATTTATCGCTACAAGTGACTCACAAAGTCCTAACTTACCAGTGGTTCCCATCAGTGCTGCCTTACATCTAGCACCACAGTAACAGTCTTTCTGCTAGTACCTTACTGCAGTATAGACAGGGAATACATACATAAGGGAGCACTACATTTATTTTCAATAGCCATTTACAGCTATTTTTTGGATAGGCATTTTGTTATTAATATCAACATCTAGAGCAAGAAATTAATCAATGCTAAGTAAGGACTCTCTAACTAATTGTTTCCTGTTAGAAGTAATACCTGAGCTTGGTGTACTACTGACTGTACTCTCACATCACAAGTTAGATGTATAATTGATAGCATAAGTATCTATTTTGTGTTACTTATATCCATGTGTTAACATTCCTAGGAAGAATACATTTTTTAGCTGTTCTTTCTGACATATAACATTATATATAAATGCTATTATCTCAATGTTATTTAGTAAATTGAATGATTTATTTTGAATGTATAACCTCCATTTATTACCACTGTTTACCTTACCATCTTCCTTCTGTATCTACCCTTTTATTAGCTTTACTAAGTGGAGCCTATAAACATCACTCTAACTGCCTACAACCCTCCCGGAAGACCAGAATTGTTTTATCTACCAAGATACAACCCTCCAACCTTCTTGGAAACATACCCAATAAGACAGTGAAAGTACGTGCTACTCTAATACGTTTCACTCTAAAGGATTAAGAATTGTGTATGTTAACCTAGCTACCTACATAGGACTGCCTGCAGCCAATACCCCTACCCCCACTACCAAACTAGTGGAGTCTCCCTTCCTACATCTTTCTCAACAGTTCCCCTTGAGGTTTTAATACATTATTTCCCTCCCCATACCTTTTTTCTTTATCACCCCCTTTCTCTAGCCACTGTCTTAGCTATAATTTATCTGGCCACTAGGTCAAACCCTTCTACTGCCTTTTTGCTCACACCTCTCCTATACCTATATAAGTGTCTTGGTAGCCTTTTCTTTTTTTCCAGACTGTTTGTCTTTCACCCTCCCCTCCCAGACTGTGTTACATATACTACTACCTTACACTTCTACTCCAACTCTGTATACTTCCCTAAGTTGAAACTCTCTTTACCTTATATACACTACCTGTGCTTACTTACCTGCTGTTTCCTTCTCTCTATAGATTGTTTTCAGCAACACACCACTCTCTTGTGTCTTCCCGCTCCGTTCGCCCTTCGGGCTCACTCCGCTCCCCTACCCTGCCCCCAAATCCCACCCACCCCTACCATATCTACATTTATACCCTCATAGACACACCCTTTAAGTTTCTCTAACCACTCAGGAGAACGTTGACAGCCACACCCTCTTTCTCTCCACTCCCCTCCAGTATAAATCCCTCCTACTCTCACCTGCCTAATCTCTTCTAAACAACATAACCCAACTCTTCTCATTCCATACCTTACAGTCCCTTTCTATCATGTATTACCAGCATCCTACCTTACTACTACCAACTCTCCTTACTATGCTCACCTCTACCTATCTTTTAACCTCATATGCACAACCCCTTCATTATAATCTTACCATCCCTAACAAACAATAACTTCCCCCCAAGCCCTACCCACAAGCTATCTCTATACTATCTACAAAACCAGCTACCTTCAAGCCAAATATCATCATCTTGCTCATATTAAATACTCTATACTTATCCACAAAAGACAACTCGACTACTACTGTAAATCTCCACAATACTACAACCTTACAGTACTCCATTCATTATTAGATGGGGACATCCACCCCAACCCCGGCCCCAACCCTTCTCCTACATCCCCTAACTATTACCAATACAAAACAAACCCATCACCTTTACACATGCCCTATAAATCACTCTCAATAGCCCATCTAAATATACGTAGCATTTGCAACAAAATACCACTACTTCATGCTCTTCTTGAAGTTCAGCAGTTTGACATCCTCTGCTTAAAATAAACATGGCTCAAACCCACAATAAAAGATAATGAAATTCTACCCCCAGGCTACAGTATCCTTAGACAAGACCGCCTAAATAAAAAAGGCGGAGGTGTTGCAATTCTCTATAAGGAAGGACTTCAAATTAGCAAAACTAGTCATAACTTACCATCTAACAACAATGCAGAAATAATTATCTCTAAACTGCAGCTGAACCTTCATAAAACAATAAACATTATATGCACATATATTCCCCCAGGTAATAATGCTACTACACTAGAAGACATATTAAACTGGCTTTCCTTAAATCTCCAACAAGAAACAATACTATTAGGAGACATTAATATTGACTGGAATTCATGTATACAAACAAACCCATCCACCCTTATCAACCTGCATGGCTTCTCTCAAACCATTAACTCCTCAACAAGAACAAATAAGCTTAATAATAAAGAAAGCATCCTTGACTGGATACTTATAAATAGTCCACAACAAAACTACACTACAGGAATCCTCCCAGATGACCTTAGTGACCACTCTCTAACATATATTATCAGACATAAAAGTAATTGTACTATCCCTACATCAGTCAGATCATCTCGCAGCAAAAAACATTTTGACCCCAAATTGTTTCAAACTGAACTTAACCAATGCAATTGGTTACCTCTTAGGTCTCTCCCTATTAATGAAGCAGTTAATTACTTTAATACCACCTTCCTGGCAATCCTAGAACATCATGCTCCAATACGATCCATTAGAATGAAAACTAAATCAGCCCCATGGCTCTCAAAAAATACTAGGAAGCTAATCCTTAGTAGAAATAAAACCTGGGCAAAATGGCGTAACACAAAAAACCTAACTGACCACCAATCTTTTAGACAGCAAAGAAATATGACAACAAAAGCTATTCTACAAGATAAAAGAACTTTTATACTCAATTGCAACAATCATCCCTCACCTATCACAAAAATCCTGGTCTTCTATCAACACACTAATATCCCTGGAAAAGTAGCTACACCTAATCCTTCAGGTTCTAATCCTGATTGCCCAAGGCAAACAGCTAATACCTTCAATACTTTCTTTACTTCTGCTATACTTAATCTAGCTAATCAGCAAAACCCTGATACCTCCAAACTTCCCACTCCTACCTCCACTCCCCCCCCTTTCCACCTCAAACCTATATCCACTTCATATATCTCTGCCCTGTTACAGAAATTAAAACCTTCCACCCCTCAGCTGATAAACTACCAGCTGAATACCTGCAAATTGGAGCAAAAGCCATTGCCTACCCCATCTCCATATTGATTAATAGAACCATAGAAGAAGGCACTATTCCATCACTCTGGAAAATCTCACACATCATTCCTCTTTTCAAAGGTGGAGACTCCATTGAGTTTTCCAACTTCTGCCCCATAGCATTACTATCTCCACTTGCAAAAATTATGGAGAAATGCATACACAAACAATTACTTACCCATCTACTTTGTCACAATCTTCTAGCTGACTGCCAACATGGTTTTAGGCCATTCCATAGTACTACCACAGCCTTACTATCCTTTACTGACTGTATCAATAATAACCGCAACAAAAATATTCTTTCCTCAGCATTTTTCGTAGACCTGTCCAAAGCCTTTGACATGGTCAACCATCAACTTCTAATCCACCGATTGAAGTCCCTCTCTCTTGACCACCTAGCTATAAACTGGTTCACATCCTATCTGGAAAACCAAAAACAAGCTGTTCTTTGGAATAACCAACTTTCTGACCTCCTCCCCACCTCTATAGGTGTCCCTCAAGGCTCTATCTTAGGCCCTCTACTGTTTTCCATTTTCATAAATGACCTTCACCTAGCTACCCCAGATACAACTTGCATTCAATATGCAGACGACACTGCCATCATTTGCTCTGGTTCCAACCAAACTGACCTTCATTTCCTCACACAAAAAGCCTTCACCACTATAGAGCAATGGTTCTCTAACCACTGTCTTCTCCTTAACCCAAATAAAACTAAACTTCTGCTTTTTGCACCCTCCCACATATCTCCCTCCTTTAATTTCTCACTCTCATCTAATAATGGTACGCTAATCTCTCCTGATCTCAGCACCAAACTCTTAGGAATTACAATTGATAACCAACTAAAATTTGACTCTCACATAAACTCCACCATAAAATACACAAACAAAAAGCTAGGATCTCTCTATAGAATCAAATCTTTTCTGACTCCTGAAGCCAGAACCACTATAGCTAGAACTCACTTAATCTCTACCTTATTATATGCCTCCCCCATATACACTAATCTTTCTAAGCATAATCTTAACAAACTAGCTACAGCATTTAACCACATTGCCAGATTTGCCACAAACTCTCCATACAGGACTCATCACTGTCTCAATCTCAAAAAACTAGGCTGGCTGGAATTACCTCACCTGATACAATTCTACCAACTTACAATGGCCCATAAAACCCTATACCACCCTGACAACACTCCAATGCTCTCCTCCCTCATTAAATCATACAATAATCTGGGGAAACTGCGCTCCTCTAACAGAATGCTGATTCATACTTCCTTTTCAAATAACGTAGCTGGTGACACTATATTTTCTAATTCTGTTGGCAAAATATGGAATCTACTACCACAAAACCTTACTACCATAACATCACTCCCACTATTCAAAACTAACTTAAAACTATTTCTCACTAACCGCTGGCTATGCTCCTGCAATAAGCCTGACTAAACAGCTTATTTGACTCTTTAAGCTAACCTTCTCTGCTTAATTTCCTAACTCTGTCTCTCCAGAGTATTTACTCACCATGTCTGAGTGCATTAGGCATTTTTTTCCTTTTCTTACATACTCACTAATATTTTTCAATTTTTCTGATCTCATAAATTACTACCCATCTGCTTTCTCTAACTTTACTTCTTTAGCCCTCTTCAATGTAATTTGTTATTTTCTGCATGATTATAGTGTGTTTTTTATTATTATTGTTTAGTGTGAGCTTTTAATATTATTATTACCACTTAGATGAATAGCTTTTAGTAGTATGTTAGCGGAGCTTTTCTCCTCGGGCCTCCACTGAAAATGGACATGTATCCAGCTGGACTAGCCCGGTCAACAAATGTAAAATAAAATAAAATAAAAATGATTCCCGGGGTAAACCTACGATCTCCCATCCACCGGTCAAGATTTCTCTTGAACAGAGCCAGCGAGGTGCTCTGCCTCACATGGACTGGGATTTTATTCCACAGCATAGGGAGTCTCTGGGTGACAAATCTATCCCTCCAGCATGTCCTATTTATATCCGTGCTAAGGTTTAAGTCGCTTGCTCTAGTGGATCTGGTAGAGTTGGATTTTTTGAGCTGGAGCATGTCCATTAATTCTGGGTTGGATATGGCCTTGTATGTCAGGCACAGGTCACCTCTGAGCAGACGGTATGCGACTGAATAGAGCTGGAGTTTCTTCAGTCTGGCAGCATATGACAGATTTTGGAGTCCCTTTATCCTTTTGGTGAGGAACTTTTGAGGTCTTTCCAATTGCTGCAGGTGTCGGGTGAGATACATCCCAAATGGGGCATTGTACTCGATCATTGGTCTGATAAGTGAAGAGTACAGGGGAACAATGACCTCACTTGATCTGGATGTGAATCCCTTCATGATCAGGTGGGCAATGTAGAAGGTCTTTCTAACCACTTTAGCAATGTGAGTGTCAAAAGAAAGGCCACTGTCAACCTGGGTCCCCAGGTCCCTGATAACCTCTTCTGTGCTTAGTGGATTGCCACCTATATGGTAGCTTGGGGTTACCTTGTTTTTCCCGAAGGGTATGACTATACATTTTTTGGCATTTAACTTCAGGCCATGGCTCTGGCACCAGCTATCAGTTTCCGTGAGACCCCTCTGAAGGATATCTGTGTCCGATGTACTTTCCACTATGGCGCCCAGTTTGCAGTCATCTGCAAACTTTGTCAGCCATAGTCCTCCTATGTTTGCCTGTACTTCTGTGAAGTAGATGCCGAACAACAGGGGGCCAAGGACTGAGCCCTGTGGGATACCACTTGTGACCAGCTTGGAGTCTGACATGGCGCCAGCAACTCTAACCCTGTGGGTTCTGTCCTTTATGTTTATTTATTTAATTAATTTTATATATTTAGTTATGTAATATGCATATAACATGTACAATACATTGGTAGTTTAAATTAAACTAAATTAATATTTAGAGTCAGTTTAATCATGTTAATTATATATTTATATTTTGCGTATTTAATATACATTCCCACACCCATTCATTGTTTTGTATATAGTTATATTAATGCATAATAATGTGGAATAGTTTGATTCCCTTATATATATTAAGTTGAGGTATGGAATTACTGCAGATATTTAAACCAATCATTACAGGTTTAATTATGAGATTTGCCCATGCTTTTGAAAAGGTTTCCTTTTCTCTATTTGTAGTTTTGAATGCACCAGCGAAAAGCTACGTATATGTTACTGACAGTATTTATTCAAAAGAAGTTGCTACAACATTGAGGTGCTGTTTCTTTAAAATGAAATAATTGATTGTCTTAACTGATGTTCTTAATTAGATGATTGGAAATGTTTTTGTATATAAGGGCTGAATTTTTAACTTAAGAATGTAACCTGATGAAGCGCGCCATGGTGGTGTGTGAAAACGCTTGTTCTTTTTGTTAAAATAAATTATCGTTTTTTCATCGTGGTGGTTCCTTGCAGTCTTTTACATATTTATTTATTTATTTATTGCAGTTGGTTTACCAGGATAGTCCATTGGGCCATAAAGAACCCGTTTTCAATGGAGTCCTGGGGAGAAAAGCTCCACAAAGAAAATGTACATTCAACATTTGACAGAGAAAATGTAGGTACAGAGAGTTAATAATATAATGTAGACAGGATACAAGTGAAAACTTATCAAATATACAGTAGCAGTCATAACAGTTAATACATTGAGAAGAAAAATACTAGTAATCGAACAAATGTTAAACATTATACAGATTAGAGAACAAACATAGTAGCTATATAAAGTAGGATGAGATATTGGAGGACTATGAGTAGCGTTAGTTATGTAGGGTGGGAGCATGAGCATTCCCACTGTGATGCTAGATGTAAAAAAAGAGACTTTTTGAAGGTAGAGTGGTTGGAGGTGGTGCGGATGAGTGGGGGTAGGGAGTTCCAGAGGCGAGTGAGGCTGAAGGACAGAAGGCTTTTGCCTGGGGGATGAGTAGGTTTGTGCACTTCTAGTAGATTTTGATTATTTGACCTTAGAACTCTGTTAGGTAGGTGCATTTTAAAGGCAGAGGAAAGGGAGGGACAGAGGGAGGGGTTTTGAATAAGCTTATGGGCTAGCATTAGTTGAGTGTAAGACAGTTGGTTGGGAAGTTCTAGCCATTTTAGTTTATGGAGGGATAAACAGTGGTGAGTGGAGGAGTTATGGCTGGTGGCGAATTTTGCAATTTTATTATAGCAGGAGGTAAGCTGTTTTTTTAACAAGGACTAAAGATTAGTTAGTAGTGGGGCACCATAGAGTAGGGAGGGGATAAGGAAGGAAGTAGAGAGAGTGATTTTAGTGGCAGATGTGAGGTAGGCATTCTGTCTATAAAGCATGCCAAGTTTTTGATGTGTTTTTTTGATGTTTATTTGCAGGTGAGAATTAAATTTGAGTTGGTTGTCGATTTGGACCCCAAGTAGTTTGGTCTCTGACACTATTTCAAGAGGTGAGTTGTTTTGACTAGTAATTAAGAATGTATTCAGGTCGGGAGGAGTGACTCTAGAAGGAGTAAATAACATTAGTTTGGTCTTGGTAGCATTGAGGGCTAGATGATTACTTAGCATCCATTGCTCTGTGGAAGAGAAGGCATCTTGAGTAAGTTTTTGTAGTGTAGTGATAGAAGAGGCAGAACAGATGATAGTTGAATCATCTGCATATTGGATGATGCTAGAGTATGGGATTGATTTGTGGAAGTCGTTAATAAAAATATTGAAGAGGACCAAGTATGGAGCCTTGTGGAACTCCTGTAGGGGTACTAAGGAAAGCGGAGGTGGCTTTTTTCCATTTTACAGCTTGGTTTCTGTTAGATAGATAACTAGAGAACCAGTTCAAAGAGGTGGAAGTTAGGTAAAGTTTGGAGAGTTTAGTTAAGAGCAGGCTGTGTGAGATAGTATCGAAGGCTTTGGAGAGGTCAAGAAGTAAGGTGGAAACAATTTGTCCAGAGTCACGGGCTTTATTTACAATTTCAAGGAAGGAGAGGAGGGCAGTCATAGTGCTGTGGTTAGGTCTGAAACCGTGCTGTGTGGGAGTTATAAGATGGTTGTCTAGGAGGTGAGGAAGGAGTTGAAGATGGACACATTTTTCTAGGAGTTTTGAAATGGGGGACAGGATGGCTATGGGACGGAAATTAGTAATGTTGTTATTGTTGCCACCTTTGTTTCCAGATTTGGGGAACTGTACATTCTTGTAGGGAGCAGTTAATTAAGATGCTAATAGGGTAGGCAAGAGTTTCAGCTGCTATACTGAGAAAGTAAGAAGGGATATTGTCAGGAGCATTGGTACATGGTTTCAATTTCTGAAGTAGTTTCTTTATAGTAGATGTAGGTATGGGATTTAATGAGAAGAGGGTGCAGTCAGGAGGGGGGAAATTATGGGGTGGTGTAGATGAGGATAGAGTTTGCATAGAAGAGGGGGTAGAGGAGTTAGTGGGTGGGGAGTAGGGTATAGAAGTAGACAGTGTGGGTGGGTGAGGGAGTATTGGATAGCAGGGAGGTGTTGGAGAATGAGGAGGTCAATTTGGAAATAGAGTCAATAAAGAAAGAATTAAATTGGGTGGCTAAATCAAGTAGTGGAGCATTTGGATCTGGAGAAGGAGTATCTGGTTTGCTAGGGTGGAGGAGAGTAGAGATCCCTTTCCAGAATTTTTGAGGGTTGTTTTTATTATGGTTTTGGAGTGTAGAGAAGTAGTTTTGACGATCAGAAGTAATGAGTTTTTTTACTTTATTTCGGAGCATTTTATATTCGTTAAGGAGTGGTGCTGTCTTGTGTTTTTGGTAGCGTGCCCAGACTTTGTCTCTCTGTCTCATGGTAGCAAGAGTACTTTTGGAGAGCCATGGGGCTGATTTAGTTTTTATTCTCTTTGTCCGTAAGGGAGCTTGGGAATCTAGTAATTTTAAAAATGTTGAGTTAAAGTGTGAGACAGCATTGTCTAGGGGTAGTGTTTTTAAACAATTCCAGTTAATTAATATAATAATGCATACGTAAAAGTTAACAGCCCATCGGATTAGCACACTGGTACCGTAAAAATCAAGTAAATCAGAAAAGTTAAATAGGTACTTGTGTGCGAAGTGGGTAACAAACCAGTCATAAGTTCTTCATAAAGCAAGTCCAAATTCCCAAATAAATTGTGGAAAGTCGATGTATAATCCGTGCAAAAACAAGTCTTTTATTAGAATTCCAACGAGCAAAATAGTAATACAGATGAGCGCTTTCACTAATAACTAGCTTCTTCAGATCTTTATAAAAAGTGGTATAATTCCATCCCTTATATAGTAGTACAATTAGTTTTCAATTGAAACAATTATATGCAATTAAACAATTAAGTAAAATAAATGACAAATGCACAATTTTAATGGAGCCAATATGAATTCAGATATGTCTTAAAAAGTTGTTATAAGCAGGAATCGCTGTCAAAAGCCTTAAATGCAAGTCATTTCTTTATGTCATGCAACGTATAAAGTCTATATAAATTATACTAAAATATTTGATTGACAAAGTATTACGTTCATATCAGAAATATCAGATGCATCTAAAATATAATCTCATATGAAATTTGCTGTGATATTACGTATAATAACATATTTTAATTGTACTTAAGGCGGTATATAAAATATGAACCACTCTTTTATCATGAAATGTCAAGATCTGTTGTAAGATTAATTGAAACTTTTCATAGATAAAATATTGTAATTATATCTAAATCAAGTTTAACTATATACAGAATGCTAAACCTATCAGATATACTGAACCATATCGTATTAAGCGAAGGTCAGTGGTATATACGTCATCGCCCCAGTACAAATAGTCAACATCGTCCTGTTTGATATATTTCGTTGTCATAATGTACGATCTGGACGTATGGTTCAAACATTCAATCTTTAAAATGTTACAAATATGCCAGACAGTATTAGTTTAAAAGGTGTATTCATACTATAATTAAATGTATGTATCTCCATCACAGATACCTATAAATAATCAATATGTATTCACAACTAAATGTATTGTGTGAGCATACATATAACCAAATAAGTATATACACATGAAATATGCCAAATGATTATGTATATATATATATATATATATATATATGTGTATTGATACATAAATAAATAAGTATATGAATGCAATATGTATGTAGTGTAAATAAATATGTATAAACCAAATATATATATTAATAAATACATGAATTTATGTGCAAATCTTTATATATTAAAATTGACATGAATGGGAAATATATGAGATATAAAATGTATATGTATATATAAATATGTATAAATATGTAGAAAAATATATAAAATATATGAGTATATAAATATGAATATATAAAAGTATGTAAAAAATATATATGTATAAGATGTATAAAAAGTGTGTATGAATGTGCATCATTTTACGTAGGCAAGACCAATCGATGCCTACGAGACAGGATTAGGGAGCACTGCTATAGTATCAGAAAGGAAAATATTAATAATGCTCTGGCTAAACATGTTTTAGAAAAGGGTCCACAACATACATTTACATTTAGAGTTCTTGAGGCTATAACACCAAACCCAAGAGGAGGAAATATAAAATGTCACACAGAAGATAGAGAAAGTGGATGGATAATTTTGTTATGAGCAGACAAAGGACATGGTCTAAATGAAAGAGCTTCAATTAAACCATATTTAAGACAACGGAGACACATTAAATAACTGAAATTGATTGAGGATGAAACCCATTAGACTTAGAACCTCTCAGTCTTATAATATGTTTATAGATCATCAACTTATCACATATAGGTTTCGTACATACACTCAAAACATACATTATAATATATATAATATATTATATAGGACATTTTTCCATATCACGTATATATACATTTTTATCTTTCCACATGCACATTCATACACACTTTTTATACATCTTATACATATATATTTTTTACATACTTTTATATATTCATATTTATATACTCATATATTTTATATATTTTTCTACATATTTATACATTTTTATATATACATATACATTTTATATCTCATATATTTCCCATTCATGTCAATTTTAATATATAAAGATTTGCACATAAATTCATTTATTTATTAATATATATATTTGGTTTATACATATTTATTTACACTACATACATATTGCATTCATATACTTATTTATTTATGTATCAATACACATATATATATATATATATATATATATATATATATATATATACATAATCATTTGGTGTATTTCATGTGTATATACTTATTTGGTTATATGTATGCTCACACAATACATTTAGTTGTGAATACATATTGATTATTTATAGGTATCTGTGATGGAGATACATACATTTAATTATAGTATGAATACACCTTTTAAACTAATACTGTCTGGTATATTTGTAACATTTTAAAGATTGAATGTTTGAACCATACGTCCAGATCGTACATTATGACAACGAAATATATCAAACAGGACGATGTTGACTATTTGTACTGGGGGTGTATTTACGTATATACTACTGACCTTCGTCTAATACAATATGGTTCAGTATATCTGATAGGTTTAGCATTCTGTATATAGTTAAACTTGATTTAGATATAATTACAATATTTTATCTATGAAAAGTTTCAATTAATCTTACAACAGATCTTGACATTTCATGATAAAAGACTGGTTCATATTTTATATACCGCCTTAAGTACAATTAAAATATGTTATTATACGTAATATCACAACAAATTTCATATGAGATTATATTTTAGATGCATCTGATATTTCTGATATGAACGTAATACTTTGTCAATCAAATATTTTAGTATAATTTATATAGACTTTATACGTTGCATGACATAAAGAAATGACTTGCATTTAAGGCTTTTGACAGCGATTCCTGCTTATAACAACTTTTTAAGACATATCTGAATTCATATTGGCTCCTTTAAAATTGTGCATTTGTCATTTATTTTACTTAATTGTTTAATTGCATATAATTGTTTCAATTGAAAATTAATTGTACTATTATATAAGGGATGGAATTATACCACTTTTTATAAAGATCTGAAGAAGCTAGTTATTAGTGAAAGTGCTCATCTGTATTACTATTTTGCTCGTTGGAATTCTAATAAAAGACTTGTTTTTGCACGGATTATACATCGACTTTCCACAATTTATTTGGGAATTTGGACTTGCTTTATGAAGAACTTATGACTGGTTTGTTACCCACTTCGCACACAAGTACCTATTTAACTTTTCTAATTCCAGTTAATTGCTTGTAATGAGCTTGAAAAGGTTATTGGGTTGAAGTTTTTTTGGTCACGGATAGTAATGTAGTTGTGGGTTCATTGGAGGATAGTGGGAAGCCGGTGGGTAAAGGTGGGTATGTGGTCACCAAGTGGGTCGGGAAGAGTGCCACTGTTGGTGAAATAGTGAGGATGGGAGACTAGAATCCAATCTAATATACTCCCATTGGAGGAGTTTTTGGCAGGGTGAGTTACTGAAGTGATCAGTTGTGAGAAATTGTAGAGGTTGATGTTAATAGGATTTGTAGGAGTCTGGATAAGGGCCCAGTTAATATTTACATCTCCTAGGATGATGGTCCTAGATAAACATATTTATCTTTTGGCGTTGGAAGGAACCTTTGGATGGTCATTTTCTGCTTGCTGCTGCTATTTTTACTGTTTGTTTGCTTTGTTGACCAACACACGATGGATTCTCTCAATATAGAGCTTGATTACAATCCGGCAGGTACAAGTGGTACCAAGGACTGGAACAATTTGTTTCATCAGCAGGAGAATCCTTTGCTTAATTTGGATATTCAGTGTAATACTCAGCATACTGCTATGCAAGATACTGAGAATTTACAAGATTTCTATGGTTCGTTGATAACTTTGGAGAATGATCTATATAAGCTTCACCGGCTCATATGGCAGAGAAGGCACATGGAGGCTTGTTTGCATTTTAAAGTAATTCCGCGTGGCATGCGAGTTCTGTGCATGCCAAGTTATGGGGATAGCCATCCGGAGCTACTGCGTAGATGGCAACAGCTGAATATTGATTTTGGTGCGAAATATATCAACGTACTAATAGAGTACTTCTCTCCTATTGAATTAGATTTGGTTGCCAAAGTAGAAGGTGAGCATAAAAACCTAACACTGAAGTATAAAAGTGAACTATGTGTTTCCAAACTTAATAACATGCTTAGGCAGCTTGCGCTGTACAGCAGCAGGCTTGAGCAAATCAAATTAAAAAAGTTAAAGCGGGACTGTCAGGACTTTCAATTGGGCCGAATTTTTGTGTGGCCGAGAATCAACAGAAATGAAGCTGAATCCGTTAATACAGTCAATGCCCCCCTGATGAATGTGGCAGAGTCTATAGCACATACTGATATATCTGATGAACCCTCCGCAAGTAAAGAACTAATGGGCGATATTTTGAACAGAGAAATATCCTCCACTAATGTTTCACTTCCCTGCAATCAACAGGGCTTAAAAGCCAATGAAGTACTAGGGGCAAGACCTAAGATGAATAGTAATACAGTAACTGGTTCCATCACAACAGCTCTTCCTTTAAACCTCCCGCTTCCAAACAAAAGCAGAGCGCCAGTGCGCTCTACAAGCAGAGGCAGAGGCAAGAGAAAATTTTCGGGTGAAACACCGGAAGCACGGCGAAAAACAAGGAATCGAACACTTTGTTTTTCAATCTTACTTCTCTAGAATTCACAGCTGATGAACAATCCCTTCTTAATAAAGGTTTGTCCTTCATTCCATCCAGTGGAAGTGAGCTCTCGGAAACTCTGATAGCGCTTCGCCTTTTTGCAAGAAAGCTATCACTTAAGGTACTGTTTTCTGACTCTATAAATAATGATTTAGCCTATGAATCACAAGTCTGTAAAAGGAAAAGTTTATTCATGCCACCTATGCATAATATGGTAGAGTGCTTCGTGCGTTCATGTGAGCATGACTTTTATGCATACTACAAAGAGAAGAAGCACAAGGGCATCTATGTTAATTTAAGTAGCTCACAGAAGTGTTGTCTTGAAAAATTTCGTAATAATGACGAGATCGTATTTAAACCTGCAGATAAAGGAGGAGGGGTGGTCGTCATGGACACCTCCCTCTATGTGGAGTTGATGTTTAAAATGTTAAATAATGATTTAGCCTATAAATTAATAGATAAATCGCAAGTGGATTCTTTAGTGAGGGAAGTGCATGATACTATCTATGACTTGTTGATGAGTAGATGTATAGATAAATACTTGTATAATTTTTTGTTAATAGACTCTCCATTGATACCAATAATTAAGGGCCTCCCAAAAATACACAAAGGGTTACATCCACCTCCCTTATGCCCAATTGTGTCTGGCAGGCACTGGGTGACGGAAAATGCCTCGATATTTATACAGACTAAGTTAGGTCCGTTGGTGAAGTTAATTCCAACAATCCTGAAAGATTCTTATGGGCTAATACAAGATTTGGAACAAGACTCATTATGTAAAAATGTACAGAGGAACACCTTGATGATAACACTAGACATCAATAATCTGTTCACAAGCATCCCCAATGATTTTAGTCTTGAGGCTATTAGGGAATGCTTGCATACATATGATATAATGGATAATAATGACCAGATGCTAGTATGTAGCCTACTGGATATGGTATTAAACAACAATATTTTTCTGTTTCGTGACCAAGTCTATGCACAAACATGGGGAGTGGCTATGGGCACTCCCTGTGCGAATGCATATGCAAATTTAGTCATTTACCAATGGGAAAGGAGGTTTATTTTTGACAATGAGAGGTTTAGGAACATAATCTTTTACAGGCGTTTTGTGGACGACATTCTTCTGTTTTGGAACAATGACGTAGATTCATTGCATGAGTTTGTAACATACATGGAGTCTACAACTTCTTTTTTGAAATTTACTTTTGAATATTCGTTTGAATGCGTAAATTTCTTGGATATCACTCTTAATAAAGAAGCTAATAATAAAATTACCACAATACTTTATAGAAAGCCATGCTGGAGGAATGGAATCCTTTACTTTGATAGTATGCATCCCCGCTATATTTTCCGAAATGTAATAAAAGGTCAGATAGTAAGAATTTCTAGGCTCTGCAGTAAGCATGAGGATATGCTTAGCCTAGTAGATTTTCAAAAGAGTTGTTTTATTGACAGAGGCTATCCTCTAGCCTTAGTGGACAATTTAACTTTGACTACACTGGAAACCCCCACTTATATGAAAAAAGGAGGCTTTAGTCACCACCCTAAGAGGAATAAAATGAAACTACCTTTTGGTATTAAATATACGAATGATGTAGATCACATCATGGGTATTATACGGAATAATTGGAAGATTCTGCTTCTTGACTCGACCTTGTCACAATTAGTGGGGGAAAGGCCAGTCTTTAGGTTCAGCAATAGCCTGAACCTTAAGAGACTACTTTGTAATGAAAAAATGAATATTCAGCAATTGGACATTAGGTCAAGGTATAAGAAGGGCACATATCCATGCACAAAATGTAGCATGTGTAAGTTTATATCGAAGACTCAAATATTTGAGGTTCCGGGTATAAATACAGTCTTTAAACCGGCACTTTATGCTACATGTAACACAAATAATGTCATATATTTAGCCACTTGTGATTCATGTGATGCATATTATGTGGGCATGACTTCTCGAAGGCTTAAAGATCATATGTACAATCACGTATATGACATTAGGAAGGGAAACACTACCAATGCATTGGCTAAGCATTGTCAACAGTTTCCCCAGCATGTCTTTAAATTTAGAGTTATCCAAATTGTGCATAAGAATAAAAGAGAGGGAAATACAATGGGGACCCTTGAACTATATGAACTAAGATGGATATTATGTTTTAGATTACATGTAGAACCTGGTATGAATTCAGCAGTTAGCATTCGACCGGCCCTACTAGGGAATGGATGAATTTTTACTTAGTTTTATTCCATTTCATGTAGTGTTCAATGCAGGATTATATTGTAGTTCTGTTTTAAATGTTAGTCTATTGTATTTTACTTTATTTTAAACATTTATTTTATGAATTGATATGAAATATACAGCAATACATAAGTATCTGATTTAGTTCACATTTATTTCTAAAGTGATGGACTGGTACTTGAATGTTTATTTATTTAATTAATTTTATATATTTAGTTATGTAATATGCATATAACATGTACAATACATTGGTAGTTTAAATTAAACTAAATTAATATTTAGAGTCAGTTTAATCATGTTAATTATATATATATATTTTGCGTATTTAATATACATTCCCACATCCATTCATTGTTTTGTATATAGTTATATTAATGCATAATAATGTGGAATAGTTTGATTCCCTTATATATATTAAGTTGAGGTATGGAATTACTGCAGATATTTAAACCAATCATTACAGGTTTAATTATAAGATTTGCCCATGCTTTTGAAAAGGTTTCCTTTTCTCTATTTGTAGTTTTGAATGCACCAGTGAAAAGCTACGTATATGTTACTGACAGTATTTATTCAAAAGAAGTTGCTACAACATTGTGGTGCTGTTTCTTTAAAATGAAATAATTTATTGTCTTAATTGATGTTCTTAATTAGATGATTGGAAATGTTTTTTTGTATATAAGGGCTGAATTTTTAACTTAAGAATGTAACCTGATGAAGCACGCCATGGTGGTGCGTGAAAGCGCTTGTTCTTTTTGTTAAAATAAATTATCGTTTTTTCATCGTGGTGGTTCCTTGCAGTCTTCTACATGTGGATTGCCACCTATATGG
>NC_056741.1:1458188726-1458251226 GCF_019279795.1 Protopterus annectens
AGCACATGATATGCCTAGTGTCCAATGTAGTAAAGCCAGGATGATGTGTGGACATTTGGGCAGCTCTAGGAAAAGAATATTAAAAATACTCTTTACAATTTTATAAGCATAAAAGTATTTAACAAGTTTCTATAATTAAGGAAGTTATACCTTAGAAAAATAGAATATTACTTATTGGTTAAATTCTGCATAATGATAAGAGAGAGACAGAGCATGATGTCATTATCATTTGGAGAAGAAAGAAAGAATGAATAACCAACATTCAAGAAGCAGATGATAAATGGAGATGAGGCAATAAAATGGGATGAAGCTAGATACATTTTGGGTTATTGAACTCAGTATCATCTTGCATATACAGGTATATTCTAAGAGTTCTGTAACATATGCATAGGCTAGATGATGATTTTCTTAAACCACAAATAATAGATTTTATAAATGAAGCCAGAACAGAAATGGCATATCAGAAGAATAATAAGTAGAACAGATAAATCAGTGTAACATTTGAAATGACGACCCAGTATAAAAGTTAAACTAGCATGGAGTGAACATTTTAATACATATATTGCAGATGATCAGTTGAGAGAAATAAGTCATAATCCTAGATATGCAAGTAAATCAATAACATTTAGAATTGTTGCATATAAATATTTGCACAAACATTTCTATACCTGTAAGAGACTTGAAAAAAAATGTTCCAATGGCAAGGTGTGTATGGTGGAGATGTGATGATTCAGAAAGAGATTTTTGGGTGTTACTTCAGTACAAACATGATCTGAATAATAGGCTAGGTCCTATACTTGAAAGAGTATTTAACCTCAATACAGAGATGTCTTCTTGAGATGGTGTAGAATAACATTACTAAGATGACTGTACAAACACAACTAGAAAAAAGGAAAACCAAAGAAAACACGACAGTAAAAGACATGAAAAATATAATTACAAAAATTTAAAATATGGAACGAAGAACACAGAGTGATCAAAAACAGAACAAGCCCAAAGTAAAAAAAAAAAAAAAAAAGCAGGCTGTTTTGGGATGCTGTACTGGGTACTGGAAAGTGAGTTTGAAGAGGATATTGACAGGGAACAAATTGCTTAAGATCTAGATCTAAAAGTACATGCCAATATATGTTTACTGGTGTAGTGGCTAAGAATTGCAAAACTGTGAAAATCTAATAATATGATCACTAAATAATTATTTTTTTCAATAAATAAATAAAAGACAACCAATTACTGATAAATTAATTTGCTTTTAGTCAGGTATTTGTAGTTCAGAGATTGAAGTACTTTATATTTTAAGCATGTTCACAAATAACTGAAGTTTACCATCCTAAATGAACAAAGGAAAACGCTTCATAGAGTTCTACTGTTTTTTAATTAACAGAATTAACAGCTGTAATTTTCAGGTATAATATCATCCATGAAAATGGTATGAAGAGAAAAGGTGGTGGTATTGCTTTAATATTTCCCCAAAACTTCCATATTTCCTGTTACAACAAACCAGTACTAAAATTCAGTTCATCACAGTGTCTTGTTACTTTTCTGCAAATAACAGAGTAAAGCTGACAATCTGGTGCAAGAGCAGACAAAATATTGGAAATCACCAGGGACTTATAAATAAAAAGATCAGTCATAAAGTTGTTTAACTGATGAGAGGAAAGCACTTAATGTATTATTAAGCAGGTTTCACAGGTATTTATGTGTTATTTTTATAAGTTGTCAACTTTACTCTGTTTTTTGGCAATTTTTGATGACATTCAGAGATTTTTATTTGTGGTTTCCTGAAAATAAACAATTATAAACAAATATGTGTTCTTGTCCTTTGCATCCCTCCTGGTGACAATACAGCTATACTGGAAGATATCCTTTATTGGATATCCATAACAATTCCACAAGAAAAAAATACTACTAGGTGATGTGAATGTCATTTTGGTTGGACATACACTCTAATTCCCCTACTTCTAGCTTGAACTTTGGTTTTACTCAACTAATTAATCATCCCACATATTATACCAATACATCTAATTACCTAATAGACTTTATCCTATTATCAGACCTAAACAAATACCCCACCACAGGTACAATGACAGAATCTCTGACTGAACATCTCCAAATCCATACAACCAGACATCTCACATATTCACTTAAACAGCATGTTTATAAAACATCATGAAAACTTTCCAAGATTAACCCAGAAATGTTCATTACTTCCCTGTTGTTGTTGTCTTTCAGCTTTTCCTGGTTAGGGGTCGCCACAGCGGAACTCCGGTCTGCTAATGATTGGCAGTAGATTTTCACAAACGCCAAGGTGCCAGCTCGACATTCAACCTTCAACAAAGGCATGACCATTTATGCATGTCTTTCGAATGCCAACCCAACTGTGGGAAGGACATGCAGACTCCACACAGAAGGCACTCCCCACACTCCAACCGAGAATCAAACGGGAGAACCTCTTGCTGTGAGGCAACAATGCTACCACTGCACCACCACGGAATTAAATGGTACTCCCTGCAAATCTGCCCTTAGATAATATTGTAAATGATTTCAAAACAACTTTCCTGCACCTCCTAGAAGACTAAAAACAAATAATGCAATTTGGCTATCCAGAAAGAGTAGAATGCCATTGCAGGATAGAGAGGAAGCGTGAAAAGAATGGCAAAAATATAAAACATCATAATATCTTGAAAACTTCAGGATGCTTCATAGTTGCACTAAAAAGCAGGTAAATGAAGATGAAAAAATAGACTATAATAACTTTTTAGAATAATAGTACACACAACCCTAAAAATTCTGGACAACCTTTAAAGAAATCTTGCATCCTGGCTAAAAAGTCAACTCTTATACCCTCTCCCAATAATTCACCAGTCAAAACAGCAATACAATTCGACTCTTATTTTACAGATAGTAAAGGATTTCTAACCAAGGATCTTCCAGCTTGTAATCTCAACCCTGCCCAACAACTCTGGTATTGCACCACTGAGGGTTAAGACTATGCTTTGTTAATGGACTTCTTTTTGTAATTACACGAATGTGTGCTGTGTTGGGACCAACTTGCCTTTTTTACTTCTTTACTTACTTTTTCTGCTGTTGTTGTTTCCTTTGTCAGTCTAGAGGTTTGGTATGTACTTTTTTCATTTTGTAATTCCAGGTTTGGTTTTCTCACTCTCTTTTCATATAATGTTCCACTTGAAACAAGCCACTTACCAGGAGTACACTCCAGAATCATCCATGTATAAAGGTCTGTGTGATATCCCAGTTCTAGTCAGTAAATTAATAAATAAAATATCTTTACACATATGAGAAATTAATGTCTTTAGTAAATTATATTTTCTCTTGTTTTGTTTCTTTTTATAATTGATTCATTTTATTTAAGCTCTGCAGCTTTATTTAAGCCCTTCAAGTTTCTATAAATCAAATCAAGTTTTACTTCGCACAAAAAAAAAATGGAAGGTCAGGCTACTTCTCTCCCCTCTGTTGTCAGCCTCATATCACTAAGTATCTTAAAGCAGTGTAACTACTAACTTATGCTCACAGATGACTCTTACTAAACACAAATAACTCTGCATGTGAGAGGTGGAGGCTTCAGTCTTATAAGCAAGCAAATAAATAAAAAACATAGTCTATGAGCATTGCATTGCTGCATCATATGCTCTGCACCCAGCTCTGACACATAATATGCTGATGTTGTAAAGAATTCCTTACCTAAGCCTCCAAGACCCGTAAGGTTAAGTTTTTGCAAAAATCAAAACCAAGCACAAAAATACATAACATCTCCCCTTTTACAAAGAGTCTTTGTGAGACAAAGGGCCTCAATTCCAGTACGCCAGACAACTCTACAAACAAAAATGATTTAGTGATTGGTCACTTTATAGTGAGACATGCTAACAGCTCACTTACTAGGCCGTACCAATATAGGGTGAACTTGAGTTTATCAAGTATCAGGATCTCAGATGTCTCAAAGGCCCTTAGGAGCCTTGCACCAGACACACGTAACTATGACATAGTAGTTGTGCATGTGTGTGTGTGTGTGTGTGTGTGTGTGTGTGTGTGTGTGTGTGTGTGTGTGTGTGTGTGTGTGTGTGTGTGTGTGTGCGTGTGTGTCTTGAGGTGATGTACAGAGACTTGTTTGAGCTCTTAATGTACTTCAGAAATGCAGGCAAAATCCTTACAATGAGTTAAATCCACTCTTCTCCATGAATGGTGCTTAGATACAAAGAAAAGATGATAGACTTGGCAACTGGCTAAATGGCAGGCATCATCAATAAGTTGCTTGGCAGTCCTACTTGTTTTGCAAAGCATGGGCCCTTGCTGTTCCCATCATGCCCTTTTTGGCAAAGTTCAACTAATGAACATTCCAGTGTAGCAAACATATCAGTATCAAAATATGATCATATTAAACTGTTTTTGTCCAGTGTCAGAAGTCTAAACAACAAGCTGCCCAACTTTGAGGCACTCCAGCATTTGGAAGGCATGCATATATGTGTAATCACTGAAACATGGTTTAAAGGCACAGAAAATAATCCCTTCATTCCTTGATTTAGCTCCTGGCATGCATTTACACATGATGCCAGCTGTGTAAGAGACCCACAAATGGAACTTATCAAGTTCTACATCACACTTTACTGCTTCAACAGGAGCTCTTCCATTACATCAGATGTTCATATCCGGATCCTAAAATTCATGGATAAGCTCCATATAAATAAGAGTTCAGACATTTTATGCGATTTTACTTATTTTCCAACTGACTAAACTACCTATACTGCCACCTCAGATTATGTCAGAAGTTATTAATCTTTTCCCTCATATTATATAATCACCTTGAAACCAATATCTCAGAATTCAAACACTTCATGCATGTAAATCTACTCAAATTCTCTGATGACTTCTCAAAGTTCACTTAAATCAACATCAACCCAGACATTGCCTCATATTTGTAAAGGAGTTTTATACTCACATAAAAAAAAGTACAGAATTGTCAGTCCCATCCAGGTAAAAAGTACAAGTGGAAATTTAAAAGTAAACCACATTTGTGTTCTACCAAGACAAAAAAAATCTGCAATAGAAGGGAAAAAAATCATTAAAGTATATAACAGATCCAAAGACCCCCAAGTCATGGAAAATATTAAAAATCTGACTAAGAATTTAAAACAGAGTATTAGATCTATTAAGGCAGTGCATGAACTCAGGTTGCCATTTGAAATTGAGGATAATTAAAGAGCTTTCTTTATTTATGTTAAAAAAATGAAGACACAATGTTCAACAACTTACAAAAATCATATTAAATGGCAGAATCTATTCAGAATTAGTGGGCTTTGCCAATATATTAGCAAAATAAATTTAGTGTACAATTCTGAGGTGACTATTTAAAGCTCTCATGTAATTAAGGTGCTGTGTAATACAAACACTTCTCCATAACACCAGAAAGTGTTAATAAATAAATAAAAGGTACATCTTGCCTTTTGACCCTAATCAACTTTTTTCAAATTATGACAGAAGCTGTTGACAGGCTGTTGGTCTCACTATACAAACAGACTCTGCCTTGATTTGGCCTCTCAGCAGGAACTTACAGTTATAAATGTGTAGTATATGGAAAATTGTCTTAACGTAAATGCTAAAAAAATGCAACACTGTCACATTTGGCAGACAAACCATCTCTCTAGAATAAAGTATTGTCAATACCCTACTCAAAATGAAAATGTAGTTAGATACCTGGGAACTTGTTTTAATTATTTTCCTCTCCTTTGGTCACCATGTAGCAACATTTGTCAGAAAATCCTTCAACTTGGTGTAACTAACCACCAAAGGAATATTCAGATCTAAAGAGGTTATTGCCCCCAAGTATTCAGCACTTATGAGATGATTAAGAGAATGCAATGCCCCCTCTGTGATGTATCTCACCAGAGATAACAAATGGACACCAATGAATCACAGGCTTAAAATGTGTAAGCTACTTGAAAAGATTTAAAACACAGTCCCTCTTTCTGTGTTTTTCAGGCTCCTCAGACGATACCTATACCTTGATTTCTGAGTAGTGTAGAATCTCTTATACCTCTACAAATCAAACAATTCTGTAAATACAAGAACAAGGGATCTAAACCTAGTGCAGCAGATCAATAAAACAGGTTTAAGAGAGACTCCCACACCAGTGGAATTGATTCCCCCTGCCGATAAAGCAGTGTGATAGAATATCTTCTTTCTAATGGGACCAGGATAATTAGATGGGAATTCATTAATTCACCCCCTAAGAAGGTTGGTGCAGTCTGGAGTGGAAACTGGCAAGGTGTAATGCTCCTAGGGCTATGTAGCCTTAAACTTCCTAAGATTCCTATGAATCCTATGACTTCTATAGTCAGTAACTTGGGTGTTCCAGTCAAAACAATGGCCACATAATAAGATGCAGTGCTTCCTTGCCAATAAAGCTATGAGTAGCTGTCTGGGATTGTTTTTGTTTTACATGTGCCAGATATTTTTAGTTTTGGAATAATTTGCAACTTTTGATAGATCACATTTTAACTTTTTCCACTTACTGTAAATTTATGATCATTGTGTCATTTAAGTTATTATGCTGGGGGCTATATTCTTATGTTTTATCCAAACACCTTTATTGAATTATTACTTGTGACACAGGCAAATTTACATTCATATAAAAGTAATCAGCATAAACATTTGCTATATTCTTGATCGCTTTTGAATGAACAAGCCCACAATACCAGCTGCCTTCACTTTGCCTTTGCTGTCCCATGCTTTTTTTATTTATTTTTGCTAGGATTACAATGCTAACATAAACACAAGCATTGTTTAAAATGGCCTTCATAAATCATAACATAACCTAGCACTGCTGATTTTTAACTAGCAGTGCTAATTTCCCTTGACTCATCTAACACATACCACTGTATCTACACCTGTATCTATAATACATATGCATATTATTTTCACTCCTTACTGCTACCTCACAACAAGAGGTTCTCCCATTCAATTCTCAGCTGGGCTTGGGAGTGCCTTCTGTGTGGAGTCTGCATGTTCTCCACGCGGTCGGGTATCGTTTGAAAGAAATGTGTGTGTGTAAATGGGAGTGCCTTTGTTGAAGGTTGGGCGTCGAGCTGGTACCTCCGCGTTTCGTAAAAATCTACTGCCAATCATTAGCAGACTGGAGTTCCACTGCAGCGACCCCTTACCAGGAAAAGCCGAAAGACAAACAACAACTGCTACTGGTAATCATCAGACTTTGCACTACTGAGTCATGAAGCTGACAAAGTGGATATATTACTACAGAACTGCAGAACTGCTGAGCTGAGGGGGGACTTTTGTTTTCTTTTTTAAAGTCAGGGAAATTGAGCTAGGAAAGAGGAAGGAGCATCCTTGATGGGGAAAAATATAACATATTCTTCCTGCAAATCAGAGTATGAAAGCATAATGCCTGACAGGGTGGGCATGCCTAGGGTGAGCATTACAGGGAACTAAAACAGCAAGGACTGTTGTCAAGTTCTGGAAGTTTCATTATTTCTATTCACCTCAAACTCTGGAGGACATTATTGCACTTAGATAATGGACTGTCTGTTAACACGTGGTATATCTTTTTTTTTGTTAGTATATCCTTTTTAACATATTTTGACATAAAATAGTTCCTTTGCCTAAAGTTTCAAAGTTGTTGTAGCATATGTAACTGTTGTTAGAGGAAATAATTTAAATCTAAAATAAAAATTATTTAAGTATTTAATGTTCACATACACAAACACGTGTGCATAACCTTGGTTACACTGAAATGTTCACAGTAACTGCAGCCAATTTTTGACTGACTACACCTCAGATGTATAACTGTGATCAATTAAATGAAAAAATTCATACAGTGCAAGATTACAACTCAACTAACATCTCTCAGCTGTCTAGTTTTGCAGAATGTCCATGACTTTGTCCATTATTTTTGCTTTGTTCCTTAAAAATGTTGATTTTTCTGGTAAACCAGTGAGGATTACAGCCATTAAATCCACATATTATAGCTTCATGCTACTTATTATTCAGAAAATAGGTGCTTGTTCTGTTTACTTTTTAATCAGTGCATATTTCAAAACTGTCCCTGATTTTAATCCCTCCCCACATTATTATTAGTTTAGTCCATAATTCTTGATCAAAGGAATTGAGTGGTATGCACTTCTCTTTCTCTCTCTGTTTTTCCTTCCATCTTTCTCATTATCTGTTTTACACACACACACACACACACACACACACACACACACACACACACACACACACACACATATTTTTATATATATATATATATATATATATATATATATATATATATATATATATAAAATATGGATTCACTTTAGCAGGTCGAAATACTGAAATGTCGAAATTCAGAATTTTGAGCCCATAAAATTGAATCCTGAAAAGAGCAAAACCTCAGAAGCGTGAAATTCAAAACCTTGAATACTGGAGGTTTTGAATTAGTGCTTCTGGTGTTTCACTGTGGTTATAGATTCAGGTAAGTGTATATGTGTTAAGGGGTTTGGGTAGGGGCTGTGGTGCGTGTTAGTGTGTTTTGTTGCTGTGATGTGTATGTGCGAGGAGAAAGTAGCTTGTGTGGTGGTGTTTTGTGTGTGTTTCTATGTAGTGCGACCTCGGAGTTAGAATATTTAAGTTGGGGGGGTATGGGGGGCACAGTAGAGAGTTTGTGTTTGTGTGTGGGGAGGAAGGTGTGTGTGTGTGTGTGTGTGTGTGGAGTAGAAGTGCTAATTCAAAATCTCCGGTGTGCAAGATTTTGAATTTTGCTCTTCTGAGTTTTCGTTGTTTTTAAGTTTCGACTTTATAGCCTCGAACTACTGAATGTCAACATTACAGTATTCCAAAGATATAAAGTGAATCTATATATATATATATATATATATATATATATATATATATATATATTTGCAGCACTTTTCCTTTTTTTCCCCACTAACGAATCATTGCTTTTTGAGTTGTGTTTAGCAAAGGAAAAGTTAAACAGCAAGTCCTTGTATTTGTTGTTGCAATTATTTCTGCTGCTTAAGTTTTTTTACTGTTTTTTTTAATTCATTCTTGTTAAAAAAAAGCAAAATCAACGTTAGCATGTGTAACTAAATTGAAGGCCGCTTGCTCTTTTTCAGTTCATACTTCACGGCAGCTTACCATTTAGTGGCAGCGTTATTTTATACCAGGAAATACATGCACATTAATATACTGCATGGGAAGATTCTTTATCCAGCAGGGTATTATTGCATGTTTTTCCCCTTATCAAGCTCTCGTAACTGTGATTATAAGTTGTCTACTCCCAGCCCCCACCATCCCACCTTTATGATTGCATTAGATGACGGCTACCTGCAGCAAGCAAATGAAAATATATTCTACTTCTGAGGAAGGAGAACTTGCATCAGCTGTTTGGTCCTCCCTCTCTTAACAATACTTCCAGTACCCGGTTCAGTAGTTGGTCTCTAGTCATTAGCATCACAGCCTGATGCCCTTCAACTGTGGTCAGTGCATTGCCACTAATTACAAATATTGCCTAATGTAAAATATAACAGCTATTCACTGGACTTTTCCCTGACTGACTATTGTATTAATGTGGATTTTAACTTTTCATGCATTATTTAGCTTGACGGTTTTTCTGACATGAGCAATAGTGCAAGGGGCTGTTTGTTATTTGCTAACTTATAAGGAAAGGAGACTCATGTTATCTGACAGTTTGCTTCATTCTGCAGTGTGGATTTCTCTGCTTTATCATCAATCACATGCATGTCTGCATCACTATTGTCCTGCACAGCATTCTGTACTGGAAGCTGCTTGGCAATATGTTGACCACATTGCCCCACGATTCTAGCTTTGTGGTGACCATAGCTTTCTTGCAGTTATTTCAGTTCCCACAACTGTGACATCTCTTTATTGAAGTTTGTGTACACTTACTTCTAGTTTGCTTGCATATGTTCTTTAAAAACTCTGCATTAATTTTGGTGTGCTCTGTCCCTTAATAAATAGTAATTCGGGATTATGGATTTTTTTTTTGTAATTGCATGGTACTTTTGAACTACCACGAGTTTGGAAGCCTTCTTTGCTTTTACTCATTGTTTGCAGAGGCTAAGCAATCTATAAAGTCTAATGTTTAGCAAATCTACTGACTCTAGTACATAGTTGTTTACCTGGTATTATCTGCCATGCTACTAGTATGTAAACTTTGGGCATTCACTTTTTCTAATGTAACTGATTTGCTGAAATCTTATTCAACTATTAACATCTTTTGCTATATGGAACTGTAGCAACTTATTTATTTAAACTCCTTTTGCTCATATACTAAATTGGTCTCCAGCAAATGATCAGATGGTACTCTGTTTATACTAATAGTGCTTGGTTTCCAGGATCAGACTGTGTTTATCAATTGTTCTTTAATAAACATCAGACTTTCTTTAACTAGTCTTTTACATGTTCACTTCTTGTAGCATAGCTGCACAGTTTTGGTTCACTGCTCTTGACTGCTTGCTTATTTGATGCACCTGATGATATGCCAGTGTCACATTTCATTTCTTTGGTCTTCGACTCCACTTACTTACTGTGTAAGTGCTTTGAGTCCAGCGTGAAGCTTTATAGTTGTGAGAAATGCCTACAGTACTTTGTTCGCAGTTTGGACCTTGAACAATAATAATCTTGCGTTAACTCATTCCCTCCAGCACAGCTTTTTTGAGTGTGTCCTTTTAACTCCCAGTGTGGGTGGCTTGAGCTTTAAAAAATTAAGTTATCAAATTACAGTTCAAACAAATATTCATATCTCTGGAATCATAGGTGTTAATAGAAAACTGTGCATGGCAAACTATTCAGGATAAATGATTTTTTACATTAGTAGCATTCATTCAGTTGAAATGAGCTATTTTTAGCCCCATATATGTAGGCTGTATGCACAAATTTAGATAATTGTTTTCCTTTTTTTTAAGAAATTAAATCACTCCCCTTTAAAAATGGGCAATATAATTATAATCTTGGAAGTCTTCATGGTTTTGTAATCTTTAGTAGTCTTAATTTATCAGGATGCATTTCATACACTATTTGTGATATTATTGGAGCAGAAAATTTACTGAACAGTACTTCCAAGGATGGGAGCAAAGATCTAGACACAGTTTCATAAAAAAGCTGAACCATTCATGGTCCTCATGGAAATCCTGTAAAACATTGATCACTTTCAACTAGTTAAGCAGAACCAGTCCACAAGAGGCAAAAAGAGAAAAGAGCCAATCACATATTTCTTTATTCTGACCTATCTAGAATAGGGATGTGATGGGCTGACAGAAAGGCACTCCCCAATAGGATTTGGGGTGGATGAATATGCATCCAGCCTCACACCATGATCGAGCAGCTCCTGTCGCTGTAATCTATGAAATACCTACCCAACTGGAGTCTTCTCAGCAAATATTTGTATACATATAATATAAGTAAAAGGATAACACAGGAGATTGTTAGGACTGGTAAAGTCATTTTGAATAGACAAAAGTACTTATCTAATGAAAAAAAAAACTCATTTTAAAATCAAAATGATTCTGTGGAGCAGTATTTAATGCTTGCATATAACTAAATGATTCTGGGCATACCTCTCAACTGTCCAGATTTTTGCAGAATGTCCATATTTTTGCCTCATATTTTTGATTTGTTACTCATAAAATTTGTGGGTTTGTAATTTTTGTTGCAAATCAGTGGGGAATGAATTCCCTAAATAATAATAGGCATTTGAGTTTCAGACATCATATCCTTCAGAAAATGTATTGTAACACAAGACCTTTTATGGTAGCAATTTTGTAAGTTTATAACAGCGATATTTAAAATCTGTCCCTATTTTTGGGACTTTGTACCTCCATTAATGTTGGCTTTATCTAGATTTTTTGTGCAAAGCAGTTGAGAGTTATGATTCTGGGCACTGCATAGACTACTGAAACAAAGTTTTCAAATCTTTGTTTAATCCTAATCCCCATTTATATATATCTGTGAACCTCCTGATAGACAAATCAAGAATAACCCTTTTCAAAGTCAGGAACACGTAGTTGAAATAAGGGACACCTAATCCTTATAGAGTTTCCACATCCAATGGCTTTTGGCCCTTCCATTTCCACTAGGTTTGTAGGTTACTAGACATAAATGCATCTACAAAATGCTGACAGGAAGCTTGTCCAACCCCCCACCCCGCTAGATTAAATGAACACTTTTATTCAACAGTTATAAACTCTCTTCATTTGCAGCTACATATGCTAAGGGAACATGCTTTGAAGACCTTAAACTGAAATCTTATTTTTCTTTCTGTTAACACTTTCATTCTCTTAAATCCTTGCAGTATGTCAAATGTACACCTGCCCTCTTGGATCTTGTCCTGTAGTATTTCATTATTTTATCTTTGTCTCTCTCTAGTATTAATCCTTTCCTGTCACACCACAGCGAAGCAGAGAGCCGCCTAAACATTGACTAAGTGCGATAGAATTCCTTTAGTGACTTCACACATATAAAACTGTCTACTTATATAAAATATGAAGGGATCCTATTATTTCCTGTGTATTTCTCATCACTAAATAATAGCTTGTTATTTGACCACATGCTTTTCCTTCTGCTTTAATAAAATACAAAGTGGTATAGTAATAAAAACGTAAATCTCAGAACAACACAGAAACTTATCAACGTTTTGCTGACCAGCATGAGAAAGAGAGAAAATCAGTTTAACTACTAATTTTTCTGCTTATTGTGCAAACTGCTGACCTGGCAGGGATTCCTCTAAGGAATGAACATGGAAAAGAGGAGTGAAACAGCTTTATTACGGACGATCACTATTTGTGTTTGGAGAAAGAAAATCTATGAGAGACTGATAAACCCATAATCTTCTCCTTACAAGCATGCATACACAGACACACACACACAGACACACGTAGTAACATGCAAGCAAGCATGCACAAACACACACAAACAAATATATGCCACTGAATCCAGACTTTATATGCATATCAGTCTAAAAGCATTTTTGCAACTTTTTATTAATTTGTGTATGCAGCAACAGGGATATGCTCTTACATGCATCTACCATGATGGCATACAGACCTTCCTTTAGTTTAGTTTTTTCTCTGCAGTTTAAGCTACTATGCATCAAGCAGAACATGATACTGATGTGATGGATACTTTTCAGTCACAAGAGAATGATGTGGATTTAGGTCTGCCTTATTTCCTCCTGGACTGAACTGTAATTCTGTTACTAGTGTTAGGGATGGACAACTCCGTCTGGTGTATAAATGAGCCTTTTGTTTCTTATCTCTTTGGCAGCAATGGGAAAAGTTACAGTGCTTGAGTTCACTGGTAGAGTACAGCCCTGTATTACTCTGAGAGCATTTGACCTTTATTTTCATGTAATCTGCACTACGTGTAGAAAAAAATGATCATGGGATGGCTAAATATTAACATTCCGCAGAGTAAAAGACTTTAAAAACATGCTTACTTTACTGCACTTGTTTTTGGCTCCTTGTACAGTCGCCACTATGGTATGGCATGCTTGTGTAGCTCTTTACTAGGAGAACACTTCAATTTTCCACTGTAAATTTATTTAGGAGTATACTGTGCTATCACATCTACTGACTATAGTTTATTTCTATCACATTGTTACTCCTGTTTCCATAAAATAAGTGCAAGGGACCTGAGAGAGTACTGAAAGCAAACAGCTGTCAGTTTATATGCTGGCATTACTACAGTAAGACAGTAAAAGAAGCAAAATGGCCCTTCAGCAGAATTATTTACATTAAAAAGGTAAATGTCCCCACTTGACATTTGGTTTCACATAATTTTTAAAACCAATGCTCTCATATGGCTGTCAGACAGCCACAGGGGTTGGGGATAGTGAGCAGAAGCACAGATACATTAACAGCAGCATAAACCAACAAAAATAACAACACCACTGACATAAAACGCATGTAATATAATTCACCAGGATGCTTTATTAGCTATTTAGGTTGCATTACAATGAATGTGGAGGGAACACAGGCTGCTAATGTACATAGTACATAATAACAGACTTTTCTGAGTATACAGGATGAGTTTACAATGGATCAGCTGAAATAAGAGGGAAAAAGGGAACACACACATGAACAGAAAAGCTGGATGTTGTGGAGAAGTCAGTAAGAGCTCTGAATAAAATAACTGCTGTCAGAAAAAAAAAATCAGTTCCCATGTGACCAGACAGCATACCTAGTGTTCTCATATAAGGAATCCAGGAAAACAATTAATGCACTGTTAATTGAGATAACAAAATATTACCATGACCGCACCTCCCTGACATATGGAAATAGCCTATAGTGACATTTTTCAGTTAGTAGTAGAGGGCCATATTAAAACCCCCCAAAATGTAAATTGGATCAAGCTGACCAGTATTCTATGTAAAATCATGCAGGGAGGCATTATGGACCTCACATAGTTTGATACAGAAAGCCTACTTTTGTTAGGTATGTAATAATTAATGGAGCTCATATAGTATGACATAGAAGGCCTGCCTTTGTTAGGTACACAATAGGTAATAGAGCTCATATAGTATGATACAGAAGGCCTACTTCTGTTAGGTACGTAATAAGTAATAGAGCTCATATAGTATGATACAGAAGGCCTACTTTTGTTAAGTATATAATAAATAATGGAGCTCATATAGAATGATACAGAAGGCATAGTTTTGTTAGGTACGTAATAACCAATGGATCTCACATAATGCAATACAGAAAGCTTACTTTTGTTGGGTAATAACAGGTTTTCTAAGGGGAGGTCCTGACACATGAATTCTCTGCCACCACTTGAAGAAGTAAACAGAAGTATTTAATTGAGGACTGACAGTATAATCAATAAATTGAAGTCATAAAATGTTAAACCATATGCAGTTTAGTAGATAAAAAAAAATGTTTATTAAGAAACAACACATTGCTCTTTGGATAAAAAAGTCACAAATGTGCTCTCAATAATGAAACCTGCTGTGTACTTCAAATTTCCCAAGATGGAATACTATCCCCTGGACTCATGAAGCTTGGCGCAAGGCCGGCATAAGGTTTGCGCTGTCCGTGCGGCGTGGATGTGGAGTAGTCACACCATATGCATATTAATGAAGGCGCGCAGCCGCCACAGCCACGTGCATAGGAAATGTGCGCAAGTGCAAGGGGTGTATTGAAGTTGCGCAGGGAGGCGTGTCAATGTTGGCTTTCGAGGAGCAACCTAAACTGCTGAATATTATATTCCGCCAGCAATAGTAATCGTACCTATCAGTGTCCGTGGAGACTGAAACGTATGCAAAGCAGAGTCTCTACGAACAGAAAATGAAGACTCAAACACAAATGCACGGTAGGGAATAACGGGTCCCTACCCATGAACAAATGACAGGAAAACCGTGTGCCTGTAGTCCAACGTAGTGTAGATAGCTATACCATGTGGAAGTGAAACGTATCAGATGTTAGCGCGCCGCCAGTAGGTACGTCCAGTCCAACGGAGAGGGTCACCAGCCGACCCATAATTTGAGGGAGGGAACATAGCTGTGCAGATGTGTCCATAACAAAATACATGAGGAGAAATGTAGATATAGGTAGTAACCGTATGTCTGAATCATATCCCACAAGCCATGTAATAGTCACATACAAAAGGTATGTCAGTATTTCACATACCAAATGTGATAGGAAATAGCATACGCATGTAAACGAAACAGAAGGAACATATAAACGAGCCATAACAACACGGACACATGTAGGCCGAAAGGAACAGTATGATCTGTACCGTCGACCAAGATTACCACCTGTCCCACTTTGCGAGCGACAGTCCCTCTGTGGGCAGATGTGTCCTGACACAAACATGTAAAACTGGCAAATGTCCAGAGAATATAGGACATAATTCCTCCATAACTGTCATGCAATAGTTGCATTAAACATATTTCACTGGACGTATAATACATAAATGTCATAAGAAACAGAATAAGATACCGAAATGCTACAAGAATAAGCTTAGATATAGGCAAGGATTGTAAGTTCTATCTGCCGAACTGACCGTGGGTATGTGCCAGCCTGTAAAATATGCTGTGTTCACAGCAACTGTCACAGTAGGGTTGCCACCATTACAAATGGCCAAAGTGGGACATGTTTGGTACAGACATCAGACTGTACAGGCCGACACATACCCACAGCCAGTACAAAGGACAGAACATAACTGTTTTGCCTACAGAAAAGCGTATTCCTGTAGCATTTTAGTTGCTTATTCTGTTTCTCATAACAGTCAGGTATTTCAGATACAGAATTAACTGTTTAATGCAACTATCACATAAAATATCAGAAATATGTTTGTCCTAAAATCTCAGGACATTTGCCATGTTGACAATTACATGTCAGGACACAACAGCCCAAAGAGGGACTGTCCCTCGCAAAGTGTGACAGGTGGTAACCCTATGTCACACTGTGGCCAATTGAAAAGGTGGAAACACAACCATCGACTGTGGGGAGGCAATGTCCACAAGGGTTGGACATGTGTAAGCAATAGCTTGCACATAGGAAAAGGTGCCATCCTACCAATGAGTAGAACAGGCTGGCAAACTCCGGATGTCAGCTGTATAATCCGAATGTATATGTGACACAGTCGAACGGGTATTACCCGGATACACCAACCAAGTAATGAAAGTGAAGTAAGGGTGTGTACCTACGTACGTGAGGTATAGCATGTGGAAAGCAAACATGGCAGAGTAGTCCACACAACCATAAAGGTACCCGACACATGTAGGGTAGTCACTGTGTAACTGTGGCCATGTCATGGGCCAACAACCAAAGTAGTGCTCTATGGGGTGTGAGTAATTCGCGTGTGAGGGGTGTGTGTTTAATGGCAAATTCCTCAAAGGTCATACTTGTGTTGTATGCAGAAAAGGTGAACCGGAGGTGTATGAGGGGGCAGTGGGTGAAGTGGAAAGAAACACAACCTCATGTAGAAACAGCTGCAAGACAAGCAGACAGGCCATAGTGTAGAACACAATCCCACAAACATATGAATATGGAAATATGCGAGACAAATGTATAGATATGGCACCGTCACATACCCACAGATGGGTCCTGATGGAACTGGCCATAACAAATGCAACACACCTGGATGCATAATAGCCTACCCAGCATACCCTCCACAACACACAACCTGCCACCATACCAGAATGTCCACCAAATCCAGCTGTACTTGGTCCACTGGTTTATTGCAGAAACAGCTGCACACAGTGACCCCTACACATATGTAGTAGGTATTGTCACCCTAGGCAGTTTGAGGATTGCAAACCATGTATCCCCTGCAGATAAAACCCCCTGCACGTTTTCGTGCAGCCACAAAAATTTTCGTTATCTAACTTGTTTTGGTTTTGACCAATTTTTGGGATATCCCTCACGGGATGACCAACTTGTGTAAATAGTAGAATGGGTATGACGACATGATGTCCAATCCAGTAGATATCTGGACACAAGTCAGAATGTCCAGTGGAGGTCCATGACACTGTCCAACCCTAAGTGGGCATGCATAACCTACCACCCAGGATAAAATACCTTCCCGTGACGCACATGTCCAGACACGAATAGAAGGGAGAATATAATGCACACATTTGCAAAGTGGAAAACGGCATGAGGGCGAGGAAGACACTACGTAAGCAGATCAACCCTGATCAAGTGTGAGGGACACTGACTGTGACTGATCATACCTGTCAACCTGTGTGAGCAAGATATCTGGACAGAGCCATGAATATAACTGAGACAAAGGTCCAAAATCAGGGACAATCTGTTAACATATCTCTTAGAAACATAGAATTTGGTAGAATAACAGTTTGCACATTGGCATTAATGTCTGGAGTATGAAGTCTGAAACCCAACTGTCTGTCCACACGTTCCGACTGCAGTCTTCAATGCTGAGCTACTGCTGTGCCAGAACACAACAGCGTATTACAGAGGTCCATGCCATACCACTCAACTGTCCAGATATTCGCAGAATGACTAGGGTTACCACCTGTCCCACTTTGCGAGTAACAATCCCTCTGTAGGCAGTTATGTCCTGTGAAAAAAATCAAGACATAGCAAATGTCCTGAGAGTTTATTTCCTAATTTACTTTAATAGTCGCATAAAACAGTTATTTTATATATGAATCCTCAATATGTTATGTGAAGTAGCATAAGCAATTCAAATGTTACTAGAATAAGCTATTATATGTCCAAAAAAGGTTAAAGTTCAGTACTATGCATTGCTGTAGGTATGTTTTGTCCTGTAAAATCTGACATCTGTACAGAACATGTCCCACTTTGGGCAGTCGAAAAGGTGGCAACCCTAAGAATGACCACAGGTTCGCCCCATAGTGTTGGTGTGTGCCTCCGACAATCTGCACCAGTGTGGTAAATAGCTGAGGACTGACATCACTAAATAATGAGAAATATCCTGAGTATAAGACTCCACAACCTGCAGAAAAGTCATGCTAATGCAAAACCTAGCATTCTATCAATGTTCTAAGCTTGTAAGAGCAATCGTTAAAATGTGTCCCTAATTGTCCCCCCATCATGTAGGTTTTGTGCAGGTTCGGTGCTCTAACAGGTTGAGAGGCATGGTCCATACATATTTACAGGAACGGCCCTTCACACTTGTGTAATGTACAACTGCATACCTGTAGTCACTTCATGTCCAAAAATAATAATCCCGTATGACTGTATACAGGTAATAGTCAAATGTGAATGGGATCACCCCTCACCATGGAGTATGGACTATAACAACCCCACACATAATATGTAACACCAACAGAATAAGCTGCTGGCACGTGCCCAAACACCTGTGTCTATAAACACAGGTAAAACTTCAAAACAGGGAGATAATCCCTGTCCATATGCTTCGTCTGACATTTGACCTCGGCCAAGGAAGTTCTGTTCACCAGGTGGACAAGCCTAAACCCAGATCACTACATGAACACCCTGACAATCAAAGACCTGTATGTGGCTTGGCTATATGCCTTGGTGTTCTGCATATCCTCGGAGTTGTTAACAATGCAGCTGGAGTCCACAGCAGTAGGCAATAGGGAATGTGTAATATGTAGTACCACCTTCTTCCCAGCAGGAGAATGGATGCCTGTGTCGTAGGTGAAGCGGTGAGGCATATGTTGATGTAGCTAAGTACTATGTGTATGCATATCAATGAGGGAGAACACCAGTAGAATAGTGGTTCCGGTATCCGGCCAACGTGAATGCAGTCCCAGTTGACCTACGACCACTGCACATATAACTTGAAAGCGTAATGAAAGCATTCATGCAGTACACACATTTAAATATGTAAAGGTGAACGTGTGTTTCGCAGTAGTCCATAAACTGGAATACAGATATGTAACTGTTACGGTCAGAATTATGAAAGTTCACAGAAGCACAATTATCTATGAAACACATGTAACCCACAATAAGGATATGCAAGTGTGCCTGCACATGTGTAATCCGCTCACAGAATAGAAACTTAATGGTGTTTTCCCCACATTCTATGTACTTGGCTCATACCTGTTAAACCCGTAAAGTACTAAACCAGACAAAGCCATGACAAAAACTGGTACAAATAGGGACAATCCCCAGATATTGCCCTAACAAACATAGAAAGTGGATAGAATAACTGGTGTGTCACTAGCATGGATTCTCTGAAGGGTATGAAGTCGTAACCTGAAATGTTTGTCATTATTTACCAACGTCAGTCTTTAATGATATGCCACTAACTTGCCAGATAGACACAAGGTTATGAAAAACAGACCAAAGATAAGAGGCAGACAGCTGTACATGCAGTGGAAATCTGTACAGTTGAAAGGTATGATATGGAGATATAGATACACATATATCCACAGACATAAATCCAAAGCAAATTACGAGATGAGGAATGTACAGACATATGTATATGTACATATAGAAATTTATACACACACGAGACATGAATAGATATATACACAACAAACATATGTCCCTGTACATATAACACATGTACATAAATAGGTCATGGTATAGCTAATATGGAAAGACAGACAGACATGCACGAAAGGAGAATACACCAATGGTTTCCAAACCATTGCCCGGAAAGTACCAGTGTGACAGGGCCTGCAAGTTCTACACGTTATACATGAATATAGGTGTCCTTTGCAGGACCCCAAAAATTGATCCTATACGAAGTGCCAACCGTCATTGATACAAAAGAAGTCACACCTGCAACTATGATATAGGTGTACATGCAACAGTAGCAGGTGCAAGGGTAATAACACATGGGTTGATTGAATGTATGACGTACGAGCTGATATCCGAAGTGGGGGCTGGAAGTGTCCTCACACTTTATTATCGCTCACATTAAACATGTCTAATGGGTACTGTGGAGGTGTGTCAGGTATGGGAATCATGGGTATGCAGAATTGGGCCAAGGTGTTGGTTGGCACAGATCTATTAGGTACGCCCATGGGAGTGATCAATATACCTATGTGGGTATAGCACACACCTACATTCTCCAAAAAGGTGCAACCCATCTACTGGATATTGTGTAAACCATTGGGGGAAGACGTAGGGACCTATATCAGTGTCATGTAGGTGATTATCATGGATGGACACGCGTACGACCAAGATGGTAACCATACCAGCCAGAATGTCAGAATAAGACAGCTGGACTAAGGCATAGTACACGTCAGACAAATAGGGACTATATTAAATATACCTCAGACAAAGTCAGACCATTGATAGAATAATTGCGTAGTCAGGAATACGAATGTTATGAGAGTTAGTAATCATGAAATAGAAATGTCAGTCATGATTACCTAACCGCACAGTCCGTTTTGGCTTGCCAGCAATCTACCAGAAAGGCACATTATCATGACAAATGTAACAGAATCATAGGTCAAACCCCAGGGCGTATACCCATAATGTGTACAGGTGAGAGGTATGAATGTAACCCGTCCTAATGAAATGTACAGAACTAGTGATACTAGGTGGACAGGTGAGAAGAAAGACATCAGGACAAATGACAAAACATGTACATCTCATAAGCATGTTTGTCCACAAACGTGAATTACAATGTATGGCCTGTGAAAGTCAATGTGGAAGGTTAATAGACTAAAATGACATGTGTCCCTCAGGGTGTCATGCAGTGTCACCGATACAGTGTCCAGTCCACCATACTCATACATGAGCTCTGCCACTGATGGAAAGCGCAAATACTGGCCTACACATAAGGTACATGATGGAATAAGTAGTGTGGATAAGACCCTGTTAGCCTGTGTGAGCAATATAATCCAGTGGGTGGGTGTGTTCAGCAATAGGAATGTAATGGTAACTGGCCTGTGATGGCGCCATGTATTGTGTGTATTGGCGTAAGTGTACGAATGTGCAGATGTATGCCTCATATGTGTGGTGTGTTCCTCTCACAATCTGTACCTGCATAACTCTCAACTGTACAGATTTTTGCAGAATGTCCAGATTTGTGCCTCATATATTTGGTACATTTTTCATAAAATTGTGGTTTTCTGGCAAATTAGTGCAAATCATTAAAGACTGAAGTTAGAAAATAATGAGAGACATTCGAGTTTCAGACTTCATACCCGTCAGAAAATTCACGCTAATGCAACACCTGTTATTCTATCAACTTCTTAAGTTTGTAAGAGCAATATTTAAAAATTGACCCTACTTTTGGGCTTTTGCCCCACTTTTAGTCATGGCTTTGTCCATATTTCCTGCTGTCAGAGGTTGAGAGGTATGTGTACCTGTCTGCCAAATACCTGAGAACTGATGTCATTAAATAATGATAAACATATGTGTTTAAGACCCCAAATCCCTCAGAAAGGGCGTACTAATGCAAAACCTATAATACTACCAACTATCTACCATTGTAAGAGTAATATGTAGAATCTGCCCCTGTCTGTCCCCCCATCATGTTAGGCTTTGTACAGATGTTTTGCACTAGGAGGTTGATAGGTATGATCAGAAACAGATACATGTCTGAGGAAACAGCGTTATTGACCACAAGATAACGCAGAAGGTATGAAAAGCGCTGCAGTAGGAAGTTCATCCACAGGTATGTGCTGACATGTCAAATGACACAGCAGTCTACAGAAAATACCTATAGGGTGTCACCTTTACCAATGATGACAGTGGGACATACCCACAGCCATGCATACACCACAAATAGACATAGCACTAATCAAAGCCTAGGCCATAATACACGATGCCTTCGGCGTTTATGGATTGAGTGAGAGTACAGCAAGGAAATATGACTGACAGGCTATTCAGCAAACACCCGCAGGGGTGTGCAAGACCGCCCGTAACACGAACATTGCACGGACAATGTTGGGATTTGCAACATACCCCATTTGTATGTGTAAGCTATGCAAATGATGTAATTATACAGTTGCCACCTTTCCAAATGGCCAAAATGGGACAATTGTGCTACAAACATCAGATTTTGCAGGGCAAAACATACCCACGGCCAGTACAAAGTACAGTTCAGTTGTTTGCCTGAATAAAAGTTTATTCTTGTAGCATTTTTGTTCCTTATTCTGTTTCATATAACATTTATGTGTTTCAGGCACAGAATAACTGTTTTATGCAACTATTACATACAATATAGAAAATACTTTTGTCCTAAAATCTCAGGACATTTGCCATTTTCTCACAATATTTTGCAGGACACAACTGCCCAAAGAGGGACTGTCCCTCACAAAGTGGGACAGGTGTTAACCCTACGTAACTACGCGATACATGAAACAGTAAGCTGTCTGTGCAAGAGCAGAGTTATGTGCAGAAATGTACCCGAATGTTATGCGACTAACGTTTTGCACATTGCTAAATGGAGCAATGACAGCTGCAAATACAGTATGAATACAGTCGAAGAAGCATGCCAATGTCCAAGTCCAAGGCTAGTGGTGGCTTTGTCCATTGGATATCAATGAACCAGTAGTTGTCCTCCCCCGATCCCTGGTGTGGAAGCGTAGCTCAGCGCCATGAGAACGAGCTGCGCTTCAACACAAGACATATGGATAATATACATACAAAATGTAGGTTTAGTTAGATGTTAGTACGGAATGCAGATGAATGGCAAGCCGGAGACAACATGGCTACTGCGTACTGGTACCTATGTATGGAAGCGCTCTGTCAGAGATGTAACGAAGCATTTGTAGGCAATGTGAGGCAAGTGAGGCTGAGGATAGTGAATCACAACATGTCATGCCATATTGGCCAAGCTTCTACAGTGTAGTGTAGGTTAAGGGGACTATTAGAGTAGAAGATAGGTGACAACAGGAGTGTGTATGTACAAAACACTGTAACCTCACCAGAGCAGTGTCACGTGTGCTGTCAGTACTCAGTGGAAGAGGCATGTCATAAGCTATCCCAGGGAATGTCAGGAGACTGACGGCATATGCCATGGATACCACCGATGTGACCTGCAAACCTGCTCACAGTGTGTCTACGCCCGTGCGCGCCAGTATGCTCGAGTAAATATGTACGCGCGCGTGTTAGCCCGTGTGCGCATGTGGAAGAACGAGTAAGCTAGTGTATGAATGATGAAGCCCGTGTAATGTCGTGTATGCATTTGTAAGCAGGTATACATGTGTACTACACACATCACACACGTACTGCACACACAGACACACATGCTGCCAATACTACACACATCAGTGAAATGGCACATGGATGGAGACTACATCATCAGAGGTAACAGTGCTGTAAACTATGCTACAGTGATGGTCATAGCTGCAATGCATCATGCCTGCTGAAGTACACCTGGAAGTAACACACTGTGTGCTAACAGCATGCTAACATCAATACAGTGGAATAAAGCCATTGTGCGCAGCAGCACCAGGTTAGTCAGATCCTGCATCAATGTTACACATCACAGGTGGTGGCACAGGTGACATCATATGCACAGGGTGATGTGTTAACATGTCCAGAGCTGTCATAGAGCCATCCAATGTACACGTAGGTGTGTGTGTGTGTGTGCGTGTGTGTGTGTGTGTGTGTGTGTGAGGGACAACGGTTATTGCATGGCCCAATGGTGATGCAATGGGTGTGTGTATGTGATAGCCATAGCTGTTTGTGGTAAGTGTGTGTGTGTCTGCATATACACAGGTAGAGCAATTGTCAGCCATATACAGGAGGTTGTGGGACAGTCACAGACCATACCTGCCAGGCTGTAGAGATCCCCATTACTGGCCATGGACACCCCTCCATGCATCCAACAAAACACAGTCCTGCACCTGTCAATGTCTACACATACAGTCCTGGGATCTGTACCACAACATGTGGATAAACGTGTGTCTGTAATGTTAACCTGGGGTGCATAGACTTGACAGTTACTACAGATGGATATGAGCCATATTCACTCTCCAATGTAATAACCACCACTGACTGTTTCCGAGATCTGCATATGACCACTCAAAGATGCTGCACTAACATTGTTTCCAATGCCTGTGTAATACCCAACAACACAATAACCGGTGACTACACATGTATAACCCACTATCACTAGAACACACAGTATGTGCACTATCACAGAGCCATAGCAGATGTACATACATCCAAGGTGTTCACGTACAAACAATGCAGCACAGTCAAGAGTGATAATCGCAACATACATATCTATATGCAATATATATATATATATATATATATATATATATATATATATATATATATATATATAGCTATATACATACATCTCTCTCTCTCTCTCTCTCTCTATATATATATATATATATATATATACACACACACATATATATATATATATGTAGATAGATACATATACACACACACACACACACACACACACACACACACACACACACACACACACACACACACACACGTGGCAGGGTTGGGAGCAGAACATAAACATAAGCACTGTACCACACAACAGCATTACGCAGTTACAAAACACACTACCTTGATCAGTGGATCACATGATTCACACAGGCAAATGTCTAGCCTGCAGACAGCAGCATCAAAGGCAAAGATGCCACATAGATGTTATGGAGAGTGAATACTGTCAAAGCAATGTACTGTTGTCATGCAGCTGGAAACACACACACACACACACACACACACACACACACACACACTTGGCAGGGCTTGGAGTCGAACATACACATAACTACCCTAACACACTACAGCATGATGCATTTACAGAACGCGCTACCCAGATTACTGAACACAGCACTCCCAGAGGCATACTTCTAGGTGGGTGACATCATCCGCAAAGGCAAGGATGCTGATAGGGAATGTATAGAGAGTGAGCAGTCTGAAAGCATATTACTGTTCCAAGGTAGACATTGACAAACACACGGCAGTGGTGTGATCGGGGCAACCAAATATCTACGGTGCACTACAACAACACTACATAGATACAGGACAAGCCACAGACAGTACACCCTTCAAGACAGCAACCAGTGTGTTCAATGTAGGCATCCATCGTGACATTGAAAATGGACACCTGTTGCCTGGATGACCACCATCGCTATACAGGATGTCAATGGCCATGCCCGCACGCTTAGTATCACATGTCTGTTTGGAAAATACTGTGTGTCCATCTACACAACGGCATACTGGGCATGTGTACACACTTAGCAGTTGCAAAGGGCCATCTTGCATGCATGCACATGGATTCTAAACAGGGAAGTGCGCAGTTTGGGATGTACTGTGTATCCATCTACACAATGGCGTACTGGGCATGCTCACACACTTAGCAGTTGCAAAAGGCCGTCTTGCATGCACATGGATTCTAAACACGGAAGTGCGCAGTTTGGAATGTACTGTGTGCCCATCTACACAATGGCATACTGGGCATGCTCACACACTTAGCAGTTGCAAAGGGCCGTCTTGCATGCACATAGATTCTAAACACGGAAGGGCACAGTATGATATTACTGTCCCCACGTACATGAAGGCCACTCACATGTATTGACTAGTACACACTCAGGAGCTATCACAGATGTCTCAGGTGCATATCACAGAGGTACACACCACAATCTACAATGTAGCCCTCCGACATCACCATGTCATTGGACCAGCAATACACAGCCATACATTAACACAACACCGTGTGACTCATGACCAGTGCACTGTACATAGGTCTACAGCAACTGTGCAGACTACACATGTACCGACAGGGTTTCATCATGTGTTTTGCATTGCAATGATACCACTGTACATAACCAGGTCAGCTCTACACATACCAGGGGCCCTGGGTCTTACACAGCTGTGACAGATGACTGTCGCTGTACACCAATGAACACACATGTTAGGCTATGTCATACATGTAATTGCAGTGGATATGTGCATGGACCACACACATGACACATATGTACATAGCATAGCTATTGCTGTCCTCCGTGCAGACAAGTGGCTACAGCAATCATACGCACGCAAATGGAAGGTGGGTCCATGGCTGTTGAATGCTAACAGTACATGAATCAGCAATGTTGACCGAGGACACATTCATTTTGTACTAGTTACCCATGACACCCATCATATCATACAACAGTCCATGTGTTATGTATGTCAACACACATGTCCACCAATTGCAATGCATACAAACATGGCTACATGACAGGCATGTAGGACCAACACACATGTACAATCTGTAGTGTGCATGCAGCTACCATGCATGTGCAGTAGCTGATGTAAGTAACTAATCTGTGCCAAACTACAACATGCAGTTGCAATGCAGCCCCATCATTGACACCTGTATATGGTGGCATACTGACAGTATGGTAGGATGTACAGCAGGTATGGATGGATGTGTGTACATAAAGTGGTGATCCACCTGTGTAGATGGATGTTTGCCGGGGACGGCTCACAGGTGTGTCACACGCCATCCTACCATTACATGTGCAAATAGTACGATATGTTACAGTTACTTGATGGTGGAGACATAAAACCTACACAGCGGTCAGGTGTCACCAACAGTACGTCACTTGACACCTGTAACACATACATCCTCCCTTGTGCATATAGCAGCACACAATTGCCGAAGGTAGCGTTGGTACACATAATGCGGCCAATACTACTGTATGTCTGTCGGACGTATCATCATATAGCAGGTGTATCATTCACAGCACTGCCATGTGTGCTTGCTTGTGTGACCATATATGCCAGATATGGTTGGGAATACATCCCAATTGTTACACACCCCTGTACACTGTTGTAGAGATCTGTACATACTGCAGTGTGGAAAGCATGATGTAGGCAGGTGTGGTGTGTGTATCACACACATCAGCTATCCATATGTGTATGACATTTGTGGTCTCCACAGTGTGTGTGTGTGTGTATGTAGGTATGTATGGCTGTCTGGTGCATGGAGTAAGGGTGTATGCTACCATACAGAACACACAAGATCCCTAACCCCTCATGGTGATGCAGTCCACTACCCTGTTGATGCCATTGGTCTCAGCCACACTGGCTACCTGTACATGTTCTTTCTCTGTGTCGCGTTGTATGGGTTCACAGTACTGTGACGGTGATGACCACATAGGCAAGGGTCCTCACCTCAACACTATGGGGTATGCGTTATACTGTTGTTGACCCCATGAGTGTGAGCATGTTCCTGTAATGTGACAGGGTATTACTGCTACACAGTGAGGCCTCATGCTATCAAGTGGCCTCTAACATTATCATTGGCCAGACCACTGTGTACAACCCCTGCACCATGTCAACATACCTGTGATGTGACCTGGTATGGATGTCACATCTCTAGCCACTGTAGCCTATTAAACTTCCCACATGCTTCTGGATCAGTATATGTGTGGACATCTGTGTTATGTTAGACTTTCCAACAGTCAGGCTGAGGCTACGTATAGCATGCTGATATTGCCATATGTGCCTGTGAGTACTCCACAGTCACACATGGGAGACTGCCAACAGTGCTACCTGTAGGCACATGCAAGTAGACCATAAGGAGGGCATCATTACCAACATGATGTTACTGTTGTTACAGAGACACATACTGTGAACATATATCAATGCATGCTAAACCTGTACTACATGGTATGTCTGGTGCATGTCAACAGTACACAACTAATGTAATATACATGTCTCTCACTATTCACACACAACTAATGTGATATACACTTCTCTTACTATTCTTACACAACTAATGTAATATACACTTCTCACTATTCTGTTCACCCTGTGCATCAGACCATTTGAGCATGTCCCTGCACCAAAGGTGTGGATGACAGGGATGCAGCACAGGCTTCATCATATGCACAGGGTGATAATGTTTGCCAGGGGCATAGGCTGCACCAATGGATGACATCTTGTGTGTGGCTAAGGGCCAGTGATATGATTGGACATGTCCGTTCAGTATGCATGTGGGTGTTGTGGTGTCCTACAGATGTCTTTGCTGTGTGTGTGTATGTGTGCACACAGTTCTGCCTTTTGTGAGGCCTACACAGGGTATTATTGACATCTCCAGATTGTACAGACCAGGTTGTACAGCTCACTGTGTCTGGCCATGGCCATGTGACCTGTGCCTGCCAGGGGTTGCATGGGCACTACCAGGCGGAGGGACTCCAAAAAGACAAAAACAAACTGATGAAACAAGCAATGGATCCAAACCATCACCAGTAAACCACTGAGCCTTTAAAATAGATAGATTTATTCAGACTGAAGTGCGTTTTATTCCGTACACTTTTTGTCAGAGCCCAAGCTCCAACTTCTTCAGAGAAAATTTCAAACATTCGTACAAGTGCAACATCAATAAATAAACTCTGTGTAATTAGAACCAATTAATCAATTAATCAATTAAGTTTGAATTTAAAAGCACAACCTCACTCCAAAAAATTATTAGTAAACATCATTTTGTAAGTATTTTTTAAAAATATGTATACGCATATATTCCAATGAAAAACAGTCTTAAAAATACTTTGGATATAATAATGAATTAAATTGAATAAAATAAGATAAAATGAAGTTCCCTACAAGGGTTCCCTACAGAAGTATACCTTACAGAAATATATAACTCTGTTAAGCAAACATGAATTAATGAATTATAATATTTATTTATTTAGAACTAGATACATTTGTTCATGCTAACGGTAGTCTATGTAGTAGGATACAAGTAGATGCCTCCCTATAGGACATATATGAATACTAATGGATGTCTCTCTGCAGGACATATGTAAAAAACATATGAGTACAGTGTGCAGGAAATGTACTGCGTACAAAGAGCGTACTGGGTTACACACATGTATACATATACCGTTTGGCAAATACTATATGACAAGAGGGTTCTACTGAATTGCAGGCAGGGTGTATTCAAAAAACTAAGTATGGCAGTATAAAAAGATATAGCAGTATACAAAGATAGGTAAGGAACCTGTAATGACCTATATCGAAAATTGAAAATTAAAGATAAAATAAAATAGTAAAAAATGTATCCATGGTAATGAACTATACTAAACAAGTCCCACAGGAAACCCTGCGGGATTAATGAAATGTACTTATTGAATGGGCTTATGTAGTTTAAATAGTCAAAGCTAGTGCTGTTCACTACCTATCCAGATTTTTTAATCTAAGAATGCATTTAATAGATGTCATTTCGTTTATTCCTGGGAATTGGCTTGCATTGGTTTTAAGCTGCCAAATGAGTTCCCTCCTTTCAAGTTTAAGTGACTCTGGCCCCCCTCTGTCATCTTTTGCTAGTTGGTCTATAGCACAAAACAAAAATTTATGCCCTTCATTCTCACTGTAATGTCTAGCCAAAGCGTTATCCAGTTTACCCTTGTTAATACAGTTAATATGTTTGTATATTCGTTCATAGAGTTTCCTATCCATTTTGCCAATATAGAATGCTGTGCAGTGAGTGCACTTCGCTAGGTAGACCACTTGTCTACTTTGGCAATTAAACTTAACTCTGGATTGGTATGTGTTGTTTCTTATGGTGAAATTATTTCCCTCATCTATGTATTTACATTGCCTGCACATGTTACATTTATGCATGCCTGCTTTACTTGTGAAAGGTTGTCGATTACTTTCTAAGATTCCATTTAGGTTAATTCCCTGTTTATACGTGATTTTTGGTCTACTGGAGATTATGGCACGAAAATGGCCATCATTGGTCAAAAGCTCCCAATTTTTTAGGACAATATTCCTAATGTCAATAGCATCTAAATTAAATGTCATAATAAGTCCACCATGGAAGCTTGATTCGCAGTTGTTAGCAATTTGTAACCTAACACTTTGTTGTTTTTCATTCCCATTTAATAAAGGGATATATTCACCTGCCAGTCTTTTATTTTTAACTTCTTCGAATATATTTTGGATGAATTCTAAAGAGTAGCCCCTTTGAAGGAAGAAGTTAGTTAAAGTTGAACATTCTTCCAAGAATTCATCTTCCCTGGTGGTCATCCTGGCTGCTCTCACCATTTGCCCTTTAACCACCGACTTCTTCTGGTGTTTTGGGTGGCAGCTGCTAAAATGTAGAAACATGTTGGAATATGTGTCTTTACGGTAGATCTTAGAAATATACTTTTTATCATGATGGTCCTTCCTTAAATTGACATCCAGGTACTCTATCATATCCTTGTCGAATTTATGAATGAAGCTAAGGAAATTAGTACTGTTGTTGAAAATAGATAATAAATTTCCCACTTCATCCTCAGAACCGTTAAATAGGATAAAGATGTCGTCAAGGAACCTTGTATAAAAAATGATGTTATCTTTAATTTGGGCATTCGTTAGAACAAAAGATCTTTCCCAAAATGCCATAACAAGGTTCTCTAGATTTGCTCCACATGGGGAGCCCATCGCTACCCCAATCTCCTGATGAAAAATCTCCTTATTGAACATTAAATAATTATATGATAGAACTGTGTCAATTAGTTCTTCTACTAATTTAATTTCATTAGTTGGAGCTCCCAAGATCTCCATCATGTGACCCACCCATTCAATTCCGACTTCATGTGGAATGGAAGAGTATAGATCCTTCACGTCAACTGTGACAAAAAAACTGTCAGCTAGGAAGCTTAAGTTATCAATTGCCTTAAGAAAGGACCAAGAGTCCTTACATATTTGTCTCTCCATCTTGATGTATTTCTGAAGAACTCTGTCTACTACTTTGGCGCATGTGTACGTGATACTATTCCTACCATCAACAAGTGCTCTCATCGGTGGGTTGTTAACATTTTTGTGAACTTTAGGCACACCAAAGAGAACAGGGGTTCTTGGTGCTGGTTGTACTAAAAAATTGTACATATCTCTGTCAATTCTAGCCTCGATATACAATTCTTCAATGAGTGCCCTTACTCTCATATGAGCCACATTCATTTCATTGATAGAGGCTTTTGAATAGGTGTTGTTTTCAAGTATATTGTACATTCTACTATCGTAATCACTAGTTGACATGATTACTAACCCCCCTCCCTTATCCGGTTTCATAATTCTTATAGGTGCCTGTTTCAAAAGGTTTAAAATATCTCTTTGTTCCCTACTGATGTTATACTTGTAGAGAAAGTGGTCTTTCTTAGACTCTTTTAAGTTTCTTAGCTCCATTTCTGTAATTTTTTCAAATAGAGATAATAATGGGTGTAAAGGTGGATTATACACACTAGAAACGTAAAACTCGGATTGAGTGTTAAGGTCACTGCCCATCAAATTTAACAAATTGACTTTTCTTATAAAAAGTTTCAAATCAATTAAAGTGGAAGCTACATCAAACTGTGTAGAAGGTATAAATGTATACCCTTTAGATAGTAGTTCCACTGTTTCGGTGTCAATAGATAAATCAGTAAAGTTATATACTTTAACGTCATGTCCAGAATTGAAAAGTATTTTACAAGTAGGGGGCTGCTCAGGAAAACAGTCACTGTTAGCCCCTAATGTTACCACTTCTTCCTCCTGTTCCTCGTCTGCCTGTTGTTCCTTGTAGTTACACGAGAGGCTGTGTTCTGAAAATTTCAAGTACTGGAGGTAGTGGTGTTAGCATTCTGTTTCTGGACCCCAGTGATGTTAGTGTTATTACTATTGCTCTGGTTATTATTATTTTTGTTGTTATTATTTTGTTGCTGGGAAATCCTCTCGCTTCTCCTATTAGCGGATGACCCTTCATGGTGGGGGTCTAATTCTCCGTCGCTAGTTGACCCCATCGGTTCAACTTGGAGTAGTTGACCTCTCTCCAGAGGCAAATTCTGGAGGTTAAAGTTGGTGGTGTCTTTGGGTGTCAGTCTCTGTACAGTCGGTGGTTTAGAGTAGGCTTTCCCTTCATTATATTCTTTAATGTCTCTGTTGATTTTCTTAATTTTAGTTAGATTAAGTTTAGACAAGTAATCGTCTATGCTAGAGAAACATCCATCGTATTCAAACCTATACCTAGCGAAGCTGGTATCAGTTGTTATAACTTTATCCAGTTCCTCAATTTCTTTAAGTAAAGCATTGATTGTTAACTGATAGTGCTCACATAAACAGGTGGAGGTACAGCTTGGCTAATGTCTGACGACACATGTCCACTGTAACTGTGTCCCCATTGGGAACATCCAGGGCCATGTCCATGTGGCCTGCTGTGTCCTGGTGTGGACAGCGCAGCACCAGCTGCACTGCTACTGCTACCAGCACTATGGGAGCAGGAATGTGATTGTTGCACGCTCACATTGACTGGCACTAGGTAGTGTAGCTGGCCTACGGTCATGTGACCTACGCCTCACTCCTACCAGATGTTCCAGCATAGACAGCTCATGCTCACGGATTGCCATGCCACGGTCAAGTATTCCAACCATGTCACCCAATCGCCTGTCCAGAACATCAGCAATCTGCTGTTGAGCATTTGCCAATGCCTGGATGTTGTCATTTAGGGTACGGATAGCAGCCCTCTGCAGCCTCTGCCCTTCTCTGCTCTGCCATTCAGCATGTGCCTGTGCCACCATTACAGTCTGGAACATGCGTCTGGTAATACCAGCTGCTGCGCTCTGTCCTGCAGGTGCATGTCTGCCTGACGTCCTCCTACGAGCAGCACCGGCCACATGCCTGTGTGGCACATCTGCAGTCATTACACTGACACCATGGTGTGTAGACACACCTTCTGTAGCCACCACATGTTCCTGTTTCATGCTAACAGACGCTGACTGTCCTTCCTCTATGGCCACTGGTGATGCGGCATGTGTTGGCAGCAGAACTGTGTGCGGGGAAGAGGGGGACATAGCTGGGATGGCGACCATTGGCACAGATTCAGCCCCTGACAACACTGCCTGTACCTCATGCATATGTTCATCACTGCTAGTATCTGTGGGGACACTAACATCAGAAGGACCGCAGGAGGGTAACACACCTACATCACCTGTGAATGCAAAGAAAGACTCTAAATTACAATAGACACACAGGCACACACACACACACACACACACAGACACACAGACACACACACACACACACACACACACACACACACACACACACACACAGATACACCATGCATGTGATTTGACAGATGGTATGCAGCATGCCTGTGATGCGGCAGAGGGCATGCAGCTCAGACATTAATAGTGTTAGTAAGCATACCTCCCTGGGGTGCACACTACAGCAAGCAGGTGTCATATCAGTAGCCATGCAGTTCACACAATCAGGGTAGTATACATGCATCCCTGTGATACACCATGTGGACCACAACAGAATAACAGTACACATGGCTGACGTGACCTTGACATGTAATCTGCTGATGTGTGCATTAACATGCATACATGTCTGACACAATGGTGTCCTGACACATGTACAGCATTGTAATGGGCATCACATTGCAGTGTTGTCTGTATGCCCTACAGATAGAGTGCATGTTTAGCAAATGTGCATGAGCATGGAAGGGTAGTGTGAGCCATCTACATTGCTATACAGTGTGAAGTACAGACGCTGTGCCATTGCATGGCATCATGAGGCATCTATATTGCTGTACAATTTATAATATGTACACATTGCATAGCCATAACTGCATGCATACGCATGACATAACTGTGGATTGTGACCCACGATGCTGAGGTGTATACACACCAAACCATGCTGTGTCAAGTGACAGGTCAGTGGAGGACCTACAGATGACACCCCTGCACAACAACTACAGGGTCTTAGCTGCCTGGCAACCATGTCCACACATAGTGGACATGTCAATTCACCATTTCTCACATGACATTGATGTACCGCACACACGAGGTGCACAGCTAACAGCGATGTCCTACAGCAGCAAGGGAAATGTACAGTATCTGTGGCCTGATATATGGTAGATGTCAGTGACACCTCCACTAGCTGTACACATGCTTTTCGGATGTCCAGTGTACCACATCAACTGCATAATCAGTCAACTAAGGCTATAATTGGACCATGTGTGGACAATGTGCAACAGGGTGTGTACACATCACATCTACTGTGTGGCTACGTGTCTCTGGCCATCCCCCATGGCCATGTGTGCACATGTGTTGACCAAATGTGTGTGATGGCCATCTCACATGTCTGTGTTGTCCCATATGACATACACCCATAGATGTCAGATATGTCACCATCCACTGGGCTATGCAGACAACGGGTTGCATGTTTGGTATGTGGGGTATGGGTCATGGGATAGTGTGACAATATTGCAGCCAGAACACTATGTGTCTGGGACATGTCAGATGGCACATCACAATGTGTGCACCCAGTGCAGGGGCATATAACACAATGGTGACACCTGTGGGCTGCCCATATCATAGCTCACTGTGTGGTACTGTTTGCGTACCACACATGTTGTTCCACTGCTTACTACATATGCCTCCATTGTAGAACACCTCCACTGTTGTATGCACAGCTGACCAGCCATGTAGCAATGACAACTACTGTGGTTTCATGTCAGTGTATCATTTCGTTTGTATATATTGCACATGGGTGGCCTGTGTGAATGATGGGTGATGCAACCTGTATATTGTGACTGGAACAAACATCAAGTGTGCACTGTTAATTGGCCACATGGCAAATAGATCTATGCTTTAACATGCCTGATACTGATGACAGTCTCACCTGCAACGGACTCATGTCTGTGCGGCATGCCAGAGGTACCTGTATAGGGGTGACACAGCAATATGAACATTATCCCTGACTGTCTGACAGCCACAGGGTGCACTGTGCATGTTAACACATTCACCTGTGTAATAGCATATAGTATGCACATGTGTGCATACAGAGGGTAGCATACTGTGGTATGCAGCATGTGTCCACATACCTTGCATATGTTGTTACTTTACATAATGTACAGTGACACATGCAACTAAATGGGATATAATAGCCATATGTGCAGTACTGACTTACCAGGCAACTCCAGGCTCAATTGTTGGGAGACACCCACCTCCACGATGGCAGCTAGTGTGTGTGGATGCTGTTCTGAGGGTGTCCCCAGACTGGCCAGTAGCTCCTCGGTGTGTGTGAGTGGGGGCTGGGTTGGTAGCCCACCACCTGTTCCACCTTGTTCCCTGGCGATTGCAGTGGCACGCTGTTTTGCATGTCGTATCAAGTCCATGCAGTGTCTGTGCACCTGCTGGTAGGTGCGGTTATGGCCACCCACATCGTTCACCCTCCTGCGTAGATCCTGCCACAGGTCGTCCTGCTGCTGGGCATGCTGTGGCACATGGCTGAACAACACCTCATAGTTTGTCATGGAGGTACGGGATGAGGACATCATCCTCCTGGCGGCTGTACGCTGGAAGGCGTGTACGAGCCATTATCTGTAAGACATAATGATGGTGACAGGTCACAGTTTCAGAGATGTACAGAGATAGTGCTGCACATACATTTTTATGACATCTAGTACATCTGCACAGTAATCTTTGCAAATCATCATGACACTGACATGACTGACGTGTTTGTGTCACACACGTAACACCCGTTATGCATTGGATATCATCACCATATATGTGTGTCACCTCATTACAGTATTCATACTCCATGTGAATGCTGTCTTGAAGTGGGCATGTCTATTTGCCTGCACTGGTGTTCTTACCTATCTGCACATGCCTGGATGTGTCCACGGTACTGCTGTTGACCTTGACACTGTGTATATGTCACATATCAACACAGACACAGCCTTAATGGACTTGAGCAGTGACAATGCACACATACGCATGGACACCTGTGCATGTATGTGTTTTGCCATATACATCTACACAGCACTATACAGCTGTTCAACATCCTGCCACGGATCACCTGTGTTGCACATGTGATAGACATGGGACAATGGCTAGTCGGACATCATTCGCAGGGATGGTTATCTTCCATAGCATGTACGGGCAAGGTTTCCCAGCTGTAACAGACAGCCAGTACGCCACCGCGAGGTGCATCAGTTCCGCATTACTGATCCGGACAATTAATACTACATCTGCCATGCGGCCAACACACCATGTATAACTGGGATGACATGTGCAGCTTTGATGGACAGGATTGCATGGTTTGGTGGGAGTATGTCACATGTATGGCACAGGGATCAGTCCAGCATGTGGCGATCCTAGTATTGGGATGGAGGCTGTCCATGACGTACGTCTTACAGATCAGGATTTGGACATGTAGCATGTCCATCATCATGGTGTAGCAAATGTCTTTATGCAATGTAGACAGCATGCTGCGTAGTGGAGGTGAGGATTGTGAAGGCTGGTATCGCTCATCCACCCATGGCCATTACCCCTTAAAGGTGATATGTGATCCAATATTGGTCACCCCAGTGTTGCATATGCCTGTCCAATGATCTCCTTGCTCATGGATGGCACCCTGGCATGACATGGGTACCTCGTATGACTACCCAAGGGGCCTGGAGACGTCACCAAAGCAGGGAGGTGTACTGCACAGCACCATCCCTTACACAGTGTCCATAATGTTGACCACAGCCTACGTGGTAGTTAATGGGTACAGGGATGTTCACCTAGTGGTGCAATGCTGATATCATCCATCAGAATGTGCACATATGTCACGCACCTCACCCACACAGCCCATTCTGTATGTTGTTCACAACACTGACACAGCTATTCCTCATAGGTCATGGCCATTCACATCCTTACATACACAGATGCTTAACATTTGTCTGTGTGGTATGGGCTACAATGAGGGTGGAGTACAAGACACTAACCCTGTTCTACTGTATCTGGCACTGGTGTGATATGCACATGTCACTCTGGCACCTTTTGTAGTTGTGAGTCTATCAACGGGCCACTGGTAGAACACTCCTGTGACATACAATGGTATTTGTAATCAAACATCCGTACTGTCTTGTACATCTGTACTGCTAACATCTACAGTGATAATAGTTCATGGACATGCACACCATACTCAACAGGGTTATAGTGCGGTGCCACCCATTATGATTGTCGTCACCACTTGTGGGTTGATATTATCCAACACCCTGTCTGTATTGTATGGTCATGCTAGGCACTTGTTCAGAACTTGAGCATGTCATGAGCTACTGATTAATATAGCACCCATTCCACACCATTTCCCACAGGTACACTGGCTGTCATAAAATTTCCAGCTTGCTTATGGTACAACAGCTGTTGTACACACGTAACGCACATATCCTGTGAGACATGGTTGTATATAGAGGCATGTCCGACTGTCACGTACCAGTGCTATTGCCTGTCTATATGATGGATATGTCGTACATGTGGCAAAAGAGCAATTGTCTCATGTACACATTCAATGCTCACCTCCCAACATATGACACTACAGCCTGTGGGGGATGCACTTATGCAGCCCTGCTGGGGGTAATGCTGTCACCAACCCTGGCTGCACCTGACAGTCATGTGGGGATGTGTCAAATTCGCAACACACTCCACTCATCACATAGTCTCACATGATCTCCACCACAGGCCACACATATGAGGACAACTTGTGCAGTACCTCTCCATACTCTGTGTAGGCACCCGAGGCAGCCCCCATCACGGAACACAACATCACCAACTTATAGCCCACTGACTCAAGTGTGCCCATCACATACAACCAATAGGGTGTTATAACATACACAACACACCAGTCATAGGTGACTCTGTAGGCGGTCACACTGCAGCTCCACACAGCAGGCTACACAAGGCGATAGTCGCTTACATCTTACTGTTGGGTAACTGGTTCTGCAATATAACCTATGCACCCATGCCACACCTCACCAGGTATGATGTGACTGTCATTTTCCATGTTAGTGTGACTGCCCTGAGATGCCACTTCACAGACTATGTGTGCAGGGACATGCAATAGCTCATCAGTGTTGTAGCCTTGAAGGTGTGGGCCTAGCCCTGGGGAGCATTATGCATTCATCCGGACCCGATACCACTGTACAACAACTGACTGTGTCACTTCAACAGTTGCCTATGCTTCTGCTGTTATTCCACAGGCATCTGGTATCTGTCTGCTTAGACTGACCTGGTCAAACACAATGCTTTGGCACAGATGACCTGCACCTGTCAGCCCTGGGAGTACAGATCACATGAAAGGCTCTTGCTGCTTCTATACTGCCTGTCTTGCACAGTTTCCAATCACAGTCACCGGCAGAATGGGAACTGGAAAGCAGGACATGGGGTCATGTGACACATTGCTTGCATCTTCCTCTGTGATGCATGCAGGCAAGGCACACCTTATAATGCACTACGCCAATATCTCTGCAGTGACTGGGACCTGCCTCTAGGCTCTGCAGGGCACACTTGCAATGACAGGTTATAGACAGACCATACCTTTCAGGCACATACCTGGACCGGCACACTCACAGCTGAGGTGTTCCCATATCTAACTATGTTGTACACACATCCTGGCTAGTCACTTAGCACAATGCATCAGAGGTGCTCCACCTGCAACTAACTGTGTCCAGAACCGCTATACACATTGTAACAAACTACAGATTCAACAACATACCCCATGGTTACCAGACCTCATTTGTTGGTGTACTGGACAGCAAGGCTCAGACAGCTAGTACTGATGTGTGACTGACACTACCCCACACTTAACTGGGATAGCCACTCATGTTCCGACACATTCATGAGTCATAACCTCCACTCGGCTGGATCAACCCATACACACCACCTCCAAGACCAACATTAACCTTGACATGAACACTACCAACATGTGACTGGTGTTCCACACCTGGGGTTATCCCCTCATTGGTGGATTCCAAACATATGCTAATCAACCTTTTTAGCCACATCCTGGCACCACACCCTTCATGGCATACACAGTACATGAGTACTACAACACCTACAACAGACATCTTATGACAGCGGTTGTTAACGTCATGACACCCATGCAGATGGACGCTGCACTTACAAATGCTGAAACATACCCCAGTGCACTTCGTTAGCACGTACACGACTTCATGGATCATGCTATTCCACACAGAGCCATGATGGTACAGACCAGATAACAGATGCCACTCTGGTGGTCACGTTCCATGGACATAATGTACAACAATAGGTGGAGGCTGTTGCACAGTGGTGTACAATCCCATGGGTGGGGTAGCTCACTGGTCAGCCTCGGTAGGGCCATGAGATCCCTCATCACATACTCCAAGACTAGCTACATAAACATTACTGCAACACTTTCCGGGGTGTATCACAAGGCATTATTGTGGTATGTCAGTAGTCATTGGCAACACCCACATCTGCTCTCACATACAACAGTCACTCAGGAACATTACAGACCCAGGTGATGTTGGCAACATGCTGGCGGATGGATTCAATGCTAACATTACACCCTCTCACTCACTACAGGGCCACAATCCATGCAGGAACATTGCGGTGTCCCTGCGGTCACACCTACACAGTACTAAACTGCACTCTATATGTCCTGGGACACTGGCCCCATGTTACCTTCCAAAGTCCCAGGCTGTAATGTCCACAAACCTCTGAATGACATGTCTCCCCACTAGGCCACCATATTCAGTAATAGCCTTGTATCAGACATTGTGGCCCCTGAATGGCACACAGCAACATTTATCACACTCCACACAGATGGCACCACAATGCACGAGTGGGACTATAGTCCTACACACCTGACTGGACTGTTCTGCATGGCTATGGGGCACATCATCAAGGACGTCATTCACAGAGACATTGTTGGGCTCCGGTCCTTTGATGCCACCCGGGTTGGACTTGTTAGGGCCAGAGCATGGCCCCTACACCTGGTGGACTCCTTTCATATGGTTACCAGGGTAGTTTATGATGGTGCGGGAGTCCACACATCCTACATTGTCCCCTCATTGCCTTTCAGCACCATTCTCCATTCTGGTATTGACAACATGCACATCCACCTGCGCATCGTACCCTATGTCTCAGGATATTATGCAATGTGGCTCATGGACAGGTCACACACAATGAGGGTAACATACCATAGTACCTACTGCATTTCAGTTACATTTGCCATACCACAGTCCTCAGTCATTGGGCCCCTCATGTTCAGTATATGCTTCCCTGAGGTACAGGCTAGCACAGAGGGACTTTCCCTGCCTAGCTTTACAACCCCCTGCATACAAAGCGCCATGATTGATCCACCAGCTGATACTGCCTCCATCCATATGGGTGTCACTGTGACAGATACCTGATATGAATATCATGGCCTCAAGCTGCATGACACAAGGTGCATGAACATCAACTTTGCATTACACCATTCACCCACTGACTATCACATAGGTGGTAGTCCCCTACATACATGTCACATTGTACATGTTTGTAGTACACACGTATGTCGGACCCACTCCTGTGGTTATCGTATTGCCACTGTGGCGTGGATATCCTTCTATGTGGCCACACTTATCTGTACTGGGTGTGTAGCTGGTACATAGGCACCCATTGTACCTCTGAACTCAAGACTTCTACACTCATTCAAGGGTACACTTAGGGTGTACCTTACACAACAGCTACAGCTTTACATACCACACCATTAACACGCCATGACGTTTATGGAGCTCCGACAGTTAAAGTATGCTGCTGAACTACTGACACCACGTCTGTACACATTTGCATACTACATACTCAGGGGTGACCTCTGCTGAACAGACAGGGCCCATGTCCACAACAATATTAATGGATATACTCCACATACACGACATAAGCAAAAGCCACTGTGAGCAACATGCTCATGGATATGTGCACACACGCAACAATGAGTGGGATGTGCTTGAGGGTTACATTCCCAAACCGGTCACTCACCATGCTTTGGAACATGAGTCCTATGTACATCACGCAGGGACACTCAGTAGCACTGTTCATGTGATACCTCCCTTGGTGGTTGGGAGACACAAGTACACCAGGGATCACTGCATTGGCTGTACTGTGCAGAGGTGCAGGTAACACATGGCTCTGCTGTTCACAGGACACTACCCTAGAGAGGTGCCACTGGTGTGAACACTGTAGTTGTGCTTACACATAGACTTGCTAGACTGCAAAGTACCCCACTATGAACCTGTGAAGCTATTACATGTCCTGTGTGCATGGTTACTTGGTAGCCCTTCCATTTAGATTAGCTATCATGCTATTGCAATGTCCCGTGCCTACAAGCCATATGTATCCTGTTATTGTACATGCCAATAGAGGATACCTTTGGTATGCATGATATGCCTGTTATGCTGTGTAGAATATCTGACATATCAACCTACAATACTATACATTGCACATATTCCACATAGTATCCCATAATGCACAGCATACTTGCACAGCGGGACCACCTTAGACATGTCATTGTTGTTATATGCCCATATACATGCCTACTGTGACAGTATATCAACATATACTATCCCCTGCTATAGCATGTACTTGTTGGACATGCCCTACCACTGACGGCAGGTTGTATGGAAATGTTCTGTTTAAAGCCCTCATGTAGCATCCCTTGTGGTGTCTGTGATGTGTACCTTGTGGCCCACTGCTGGACGCACAGTTTCTACATGCGTTAGTATGCTCAGCAAGACATCACTACATAAATACCTTTTCCCACTTTATGCATTGCGGACACTTTTAATTAATGCAAACCAGGCTATACATACAGTAAATAATAAATAAAAAACATGCTATACATAAACATACATACTGAGTGTTCTACATAGCTTGTTATCATTACGGACTTTCGTATCTATCTCTCTCACACTGCTTAAACAGGTATTTTGTATGAGAATATGCTTGAATGTCTAGCAAGTCATCTTTATATACGTTGATACCTGTAACATGTGGTTTCCTCCCACCAATTGGTGTTCCTGAGTGACTAATTACTTGCATATCACCTGTGCAGCTACTCCATTTGCCAATTACATGCCAATAGTGAGGTATAATTTAATTTGTCCTACCTTCGGGGAGACGGCCTGTATTGTGTTTTGTTATGTGTAATTGCAATTGCTATGCATAGAGACAATTATACTTTGGATTAATGTCCCCCGTGGAGTGTGTGTGACAGCTAGAGTATGTGGTTCAACATGTGGGTGTTCCTGTCATCCCAATGTCTGATAACGGACTATTGCAATCAAAACCTGTAACATCACCGTTTGTTCCATTATATAATGGCTGCAATTTTGCATGGCGCCTTTAATTGTATCTCTCACAAGGTATGTTGACGGTTCTGCAGATGTAATTGACTAACTGGATGTTTGTGCTGTTATTGCAGTCTGTATTGCTATAGTTTCTAGTGTGGGGGATGTTGGTGGGTGTACATAGCATATACAGGTTTGTGGGGCTTGCATTTCTACATATTCCATATATATGTGTGTGGGATCCGTCCCTAATTAAAGAGCTATCAGTTAGTAGACTTATGTTACGGGATTGTACATTGGGCCATTGTTAATTGGTTTCTACATAGTATGCAGGTGAGGTTGATACTTCCATACCTCCGGAATTGCAGCGATATGTAAAGGGATATGTCTAACTGACAGCTATCCCGTGTATTTCTGTCCCAGATATTTGCAGTCATTGCGGTTCTGTTGGTAACAGAACCTCTTTGCCATGGATTGCCACCTTTTCATATGGCCATTGTTGGACACTTGCGGGACGCACAGCGGTGTTTACAGGCCAACACATAGCCACGGTCAGTACAAAGGTTAGCACATACTTTTATCCTCAATACATACCTATTGTAGGACTTCGGCTACTTATCATATTGCATGTAACATTTACGTTTCTTACATACAGGCAAAACTATTTAATGCAACTATTACATTATATATGGGACATATTAATGTCCTACAATCCCGGACATTTGCCCTTTGCAATGTTTTATGTCAGGACACATCTGCCTAGGGAGGGGCTGTCCTTCCTAATGTGGGAAAGGTGGTAACCGTATGCCTACAGCTAGCTATACCCACACCTACCATAATGATCTACCTCAGAGTTGGCACTAACAGACACATGATGCGGACACACACACACATTACAGTCACACGGAGATGCACACGGCACTCTCAACACACACATACACAGACTACGGCACTCACAAACACAGTTGAACACAGTACCTACGTGGACTGCAACACCGGCAGCAGTGACTAAATGTCCCTTCATATCATCAAACTATTACTCGCGGTTGTACTGTTCTGGTACTGTGTTCTTTCTGTCTTTCAGCCTCATGGTTATGCATGCCGGTATGTTACACATTCCATAGTTGGCGGTATCCTATTTATTTGTACCTCCGAGGTGTTCTGAATGTCGTTCACCTATTATATATATTTGCAGATATCGCTGACTCCGTATATATCAACATATATCACTCTATTGCCCTTTCTATCTGTATTATATATATGTATATATGTGTACATATATATATATATATATATATATATATATATATATATATATATATATATATATATATATATATATATATATATATATATATATATATATATATATATATATATATATATATATATATATATATATATATATATATATATATATATATATATCTGACGGTGAAAGTGACAGGCAAGCTATACCTTTCATTGTGTACTTGTTGGTGTATACTGTTTCCTGGACTCAGCACATTTGTGTCTGTACCTGTCACATTACACACCTGCCATAGGTTAGGGTTACCAGCTGTCCCACTCTGCAAGGAACAGTCCCTCTTTGGGCAGTTGTGTCCTGCAAAATATTTGTGAACATGGCAAATGTCCTGGGATTTTAGAACATACTTATTTCCTATAGTTTATGTAATAGTTGCATAAAACAGTTATTCTGTATCTGAACCACCTATATGTTCTAGAAACAGAATAAGTAAGTAAACATTACAAGAATGAGCTTTTATCTAGGCAAAACAGTGAAGTTCTGCATTTTGTACTGGCCGGGTGTATGTGTCGGCCTGCAGACATCTGACGTATGTCCCACATTGGTCATTTGAAGAGGTGACAACACTACCATAGGTACATCTTGCCTAGCAATAGTGTTAGGTGATTCTATACATGATTGCATGTTCTACACCTAGCAGTGGTTGTTTTACCCTTCAGAGCAGGCGCTATTAGTACAGGGGTGAATAATGCTGGTTTCACCTGTTCTGGACATCATTGACCGTGATCTGCGCGATATTCGGTGTAGCTTATCCCTGTTTCGCGCATATCCATATAGTCATATTTAAACGTCGCTTACCAGCAGTGGGCAATGCATATTCCTGGTAATGTGTGCTAAACATGATCTGCTGACCTGCATCCGACATGCATTACTCATGCCTTTGTGATTACGTTACATCCCTTGCAGGACGTGGGACCAGGAACATGCACGACGGTCACTGTCTTTAACATATGGCCATCTGGGATTTGTACACGTGTTATGTCATTTTGTACGTGGAGTATACTATGGCTGTTACTCCATACTGCACTCACATGGGTAACTCAGTTAGTTTACATATTGATGAGTCCAGTTAATGGTATGTCCATGTGACGTTTACTGGATGTGCTCCGGCATTGGGCATGTAGATCTCAGTGAGCCACACACGATACTGTGCTACACCTTCAAATGACCGTGGGTGGAGCATGCTGAGGTGACGAATACCTGTCATGGGTACACCCCATGCCTTGACACAACATCCATGATTATATTATGTGGAGCTCCTCATTAACGCAGCAGGGACTCTGTGCTGAGTGTGTACAGAACAGTGCTTACACACATGTGCTCCCATGATTGCCTCTGCTCCTCTACGCAACAGTTGGTTACTCAATGTTGTGATGACAGCGGACACTGTTTGCCCCATTTGGTGTATGGCCTCTGACAGTCGGCCGTGTACCTACCGTTGTACCTGGGACTTATACACACAGCACCACCATATGGTGATAGGCGCATGTACTGTTCAGCTGTTGACATTCCTTGTTCCTATAGCTGTTGTGTGTACAATGACTGAGGGCTGCCTATGTGGGATTCACACAGTGGGCCACCTATACATTACAATTTACAGGTGGTCGTGCTTGTGTGCCATCCATTTTACTGTGTGTGCAGGTGGAGAAGTGTGTCAGTCCGTAGGGGCCTACACTGTCAGAGTATGTGCTATTCGTTCCCTCTTTGCCAAGGCGTAGGCATATTGGGCATGCCTCTGTCTGCCTACAGGGGCTGGCATGGTGTGTTCATGGTCTGAATCCCTCTGTGCCTGTGATGGCCTTGGTAATTGCGGTGGGCTATGAGGGCCTTCACCAGTTTGTCCTTGCTGCAGCTGTTTCCGCAGGATCATATTATGTAGCATGGCACATACTATGACAATGTGGGCACACATGCCTGGAGAGTACTGCAAGACTCCAACAGATGTGTCCAAGCACCGGAACCATAATTTCAGCATCCTGAACACACGCTCTATGATGATTCTGGCTTGTGCGTGTGTCTCATTATGGCATTCTTGCATGGGTGTGTGTGCATTTCTGATAGGAGTCATCATCCACGGCTCCAGTGCATAGCCAGCATCCCCCACAAGGTGGCCATGTGGGATGTCCCCCCTGACAAATACCTGATACAGCTGTGATGTATGCCAGATATGGGAGTCATGGTAGCTTCCAGGGCTGCCAGCACACACATCCATGATACTGCCCTGGGCATTGCACATGACCTGGCAGGTGATGGAGTGGAATCCCTTGCAGTTTATGTAGCACCTACCATGCTCACCAGGTGGTGACTTGATTTGTATGTGCATGCAGTCTATCGCACCCAGTACCTCCGGGTAGTGTGCCACATGGTGGAAGTGATGCATATTGCTGGCCAACTCCTCCTGAGTTTGGGGGAAGTATATATGCTCATTGGCATGAGGTAACATGGCATCCAGGAACTGGGGTAGTACCCTGGATGCTGATGCCTGTGAGATCCCCATTATATCTCCAGTTGGCCTTTGAAAGGTACCTGTGGCTAGTATTCGCATGCCTAGACATACCTTCGTGTCCACTGGGATGGGTTCACCTCTGTTATTTCTGGTTCTCAGGCGTGGCCGGCACAGCTCCACTATTTGCTGTAAGATGTCCCTGTCCACCCTGTAACACTCTACTATCTCCAGATCATGTAGCCCCTGGTAGGTTACCCTTGGTCTGAACACTCTTCTCCTCCTCCGGGGCCTGTAGTGGTTGTCGGCGTCATCCTTCACAACACTGTCAGTCTCTAACATGTGCTGATGAATCACAGCTATGGCAGCTGCCAACATGTACATTTTAAAATTTCCCCATGTGTTTACACATATGGTGCAGAGTTTGGGAATTCACAGGTGTGTGTAGGGTGCTTTCACACTTTATGCTATTGTACTGTGAACACCGATGATGTCATAGGGTGTGTATGGACGATCGTAGCTACAGGGTATCTTATGTGTTTTACTACCAGAACTATTATTGTGGTGCCTTTGGTGTTGAATTACACTTGCCTGCAGTAGATTACCTCTTGACCTTCTCTTTACATTTCTGCACGTTCCACCTACTATTTTCTGGCATGCATCCAGCAGCCTGCTTTCATTTGTACTTTCCTAGACCTGGCGTATCTTGCGTAATGTGTGCTATTGCCGGTCTACTGTCAGTTTGCTTTGCTCTGCTATGACAGATCTCCTATCTTTACAATGCAATGCCTCCCCTCTTTTCTTTGCATTCCGATGCCTCCCTTATCCTGTTTTGCAGGTTTCTGCGAGCAGTCTTGACAGCTGCCGTTGATTGGCCACCGTGAGTTGATTGGTGTTGATTGCTCATTAGTACGCCAATTACCCTACTTCGGCATTACCCTACTTCGGCATTTCCTTCTTTTCTTCCCCTGACCTTCCTGTTTGTGCTATTGTTCATGCCGCGTGCATCCGCTTACTGGGTTTCAGGCACGTTTTCATCCCCGTACACATGCGCTTTTGGGCACCATGTGTGCTCTCAACTAAACGATTCTATACCTTCCTCCCCACCCCTGTCCTGCAGTTTTGCTTAGCAATGGCCAGGTCAGTTTGCATTGCTCCAATGTGCTTGCTGCTACATTGGCACACCCCTCTACTGATGTCTTGTATCTTCTCTGAGCCACTCCTCGGTATTATAGCGCTGCGCTGTATGGTTTAACCTTCATCCGGCGGGACATTTGCGATTCAGTATTATCTGCCTCATTTGCATGGCATTGACTACTAATTCATAGTTACCGCGCCGAACACTGTCGCAGGCCTTTAGCAACCCTTGCACCTTGGTTGTGGTGTTCCATGCCTACCATTGTGCATTATGGTGTAAACCTGATTTGTATTACATTGCGATTTTATGACATTTTTATATATTTTCTTTATATTCCAGTTTGTGCACACATGCCCTGCAGTTGTAGTGTGCGTTACTGTGGACATGACATTAAATGTTGTTTTTTAGGTGTTGTGTATCTTTTCTTATGCCATTGGCTGTGTATTTAGCCATTGGCATATGTTAACTTTGTAATACATGAGTCTGGTCCGCTTCCAAAGCTCCGATGTTCTGTTTGGGAAAATGTAAACCGTGTTTTTTGGTTTACATTTCTGTGGGCTTATGCTACACCTGCACCACTTCATGAATCACTATCTGCCTTCATTTGCATGGTGTGACACTGCGCATGGGGTGATTAGCACACCTATGCCGAGGGCTGCACAATTCTGGCGTACGCCGGTAGTGCACGTGGTATTGGATTGTACCTGAATCGCTCAATGGCCATATTTGGCATTATTCTGCCTACGCTACGCCTGCGCCTGGTGCAAGCTTCATGAATCCTGAGGTATGTGTATATCTATATATATATATATATATATATATATATATATATATATATATACATACACATAGATACACACACACACACACACACACACACACACACACACACACACACACACACACACACACACACACACACACACACACACACCTTATGTATTAGTACTGACCTTACCCTAAACAACAATAAATTTTGCATCATAATGGCTCTGTGGTACAAAGGGACAAAGTCGGACTGTGACTCAGATCACGAAAACCGAAAAACAATTGAAAAGGAAAACCTAGATCTTATTTAATAGTCACAAAAGAAAAAATAAATAAAATAGCAAGTATCCAGTTCGCTCTTTCATCTCTAATCTTGAGACATTAGGAAGTTTCTGAGAGTAGATAGCCCCAAAGTTAGCAAGATCTTTGGACTAATGAAGATACTCAAAGACTTAGATAATCCATCTGTGAGGCCAATAGTGGCAAGCAGTAACAGCAAAAATGAAGGTTTAGCTATTTTTGTTGATAAGCATTTGCAAAAAGTGGCGAAAAATGCAGCTCATACATCAGAGATGCATTTGATTTTTTAACAAAAATGGAAAATTTAGAAGTTGAAAAAGACTTTTTAGTGACATTGGATATTAAATCTTTATACACAGTTATTCCCAGTGAGGAAGGTATGGACACAGTAAGAGGAGAGCTGGTGAATTCTAAGCTTTTTCCCACTAATAGTATGCAATTAATTATGGAAACTATAGACATAATCCTCAGTTACAACTACTTTGAGTTTAACAACAACATGTACTGTCAAACAAATAGAGTGTCCAAGGGTGCTGTCATGGTACAGAATTTTGCAAATATCCTTATGCATGGGAGAGAAATGACACACATTTTCAACAACATGTATATGAACAACATTCTCTTGTATAAATGCTTTATTGATTATCCCCCGGATTCTCAAAAGCTTGCACAGAGTGCAAGATGAGTGCAGGAGCCCACGCAGGCAATATGTCTGTCATACGATCCAGGAACAGCCGGCAGGGGCGTGCATGAGTGCTTCAGCACTAATCCTGCATGGACTAAGCCCTGGTATGCAAATCACCTCAGTTGCAGGACAAATTCATGCAAATGAGGTGATTTTGCAATCCAGGAAGCTTGCAATAATCCACGCAAGACTACTGCAATCTGCAGAAATGTACTCAGTTAGTAACCGAGTACATTTCTGCAAAATCAAAAAATGAGCTATAACAGCTCCAAATAAAGGCTGCATATCACTGAGCAAGCATGCCAATGGCCAAGTAGAAGGCCATTGGCATTGCAAACAATAAAAAAAAAAATGAAAAAAATAACTTTTAATTTTTTACTGCCGAACTCGGCTGTTTAAGCATAGGGCAGCGGTGCACAAACTAAGAAAATAAACTTAAAATGGGCATTCTAACTAAAATCAGTATTCTGGCATGCAAGTCAATGGCAGGCAGAAGACAACCTGGCCAGTGAGTAGTGGTTGCTAAGGGGGGAGGCTCAGTGTGAGACATGTAACTATGCATTAGCAGGCAATCCTATGCAAATGAGGGGAAGGATAGTGAATCCCAGATTTCCCCAGGGTGTGAGGCAGGTTTCAAGAGTGTAAGAGTATAAATAGCTGGGTGCAAGACTAGGATATAGGTGACATCATGGGGGGTGTGTCAGGCATACTGTAAGCGGTTTGGAGTCCTGTGGCACGGGATTGCTCCTAGCTTAGCACAGCTAAGCTAAGGGTGTGTCTAAACCTGCCTAGCACTCTTTACAAAGTGTAAGCGGGTGTGCGCACCGTGTACCAGGTGTTACAGGAAGAAAAAAGAAGTTAAACCAGGAAATAGCAGCTCTGTGCACATTTGAACACTCCATTTGCGTGGCGTGCAAACAGGCTTAAACAGGAAGGCAATTGGAGGGTAGAACAGCAGTAGGAAGGTAACCAAGGAGAACTAGCTTAGCTGACAGGTGAGATGTATAAGAATCAGCCAATCACACAGGCAACAGACCAGCCCAGCCCACCACTATAAACTATGCAAACACCTTTCCCCCTTGTTTTTCCCAAAAACTCTACACCACCGGTGTATACAAATGGGGACATTTTACAAAACGAAAGCAAGAGAAAAAATGTTAGGGGCTGCTTTTACTATCATAAACCAGCATATGCAAGAGGCTGAGGGTGGTGAGAATGTGAATGCTGCTGAGCAACCCACAGTGAGGAGACGGAAAAGAGTGTACAGACCCAGGGTAACCTACCAAGGGCTACATGAGCTGGAGATAGTGGAGTGCTATAGAGTGGCGAGGGACCTTCTACAGCAAATTGTTGAGCTGTACCGGCCATGCCTCACACAAAGAACTAACAGATGGGAACCCATCCCAGTGGATACCAAGGTATGTGTAGGCCTATGAATACTAGCTACAGGTACCTTCCAAAGGCCAACTGGGGATATGATGGGGATATCACAGGCATCAGCATCCAGGGTACTCCACCAGTTCCTGGATGCCATGTCAGCACATGTCGGTGAGCACATATATTTCCCCATCACCCATGAGGCGTTGGCCAGAAATATGCGTGTCTTCCACCAAATAGCAGAATACCCTGAAGTAGTGGGTGCAATAGACTGCACGCACATATGCATCAAAGCACCACTCGGTGAGCGGGGTAAGGTCTACATTAACCGCAAGGGCTTCCCCTCCATCAACTGCCAGGTCGTGTGTGATGCCCAGGGCATAATAATGAATGTGTGTGCTGGCTGCCCTGGAAGCTACCACGATTCCCACATCTGGCATCTGACACCGCTGTGCCAGAGATTTGCCAATGGGGACATCCCACACGGTCACCTAGTGGGGAATTCTGGATGCGCACAAGAGCCATTGCTGATGACACCCATCAGAAATGCACACATACCCGAACAAGAACTCCATAATGAGGCACACACACAAGCATGAATCTTAATAGAGTGTTTTGGGATGCTCAAGTAGCAGTTCCAGTGTCTGGACACATCTGGTGGAGCCTTGCAGTACTCACCAACTACATGCATCCAAATTGTCCTTGTATGTGCCATGCTACAAAATATGATCCTGCGGAAACAGCTGCAGCAGGAACAGCATGGGGCAGGGCCACACAGCCCCCCACCATTGCCAAGACCTGCACAGACACAGAGTGACTCAGAGGAGGAACAACCTGAGCCTGCCCCCATAGGCAGAAGGAGGTGTGCCCAGTATGCCCTGGCCTTGGCAAAGAGGCAACACATAGCACATGCACTGACACAGTAGTGACCCAGGGAATGACACCTCTTTCCGACTTACAGTACATACAGTAAATGGGATGCCAAACATGACACTACCTGACACTACCTGTGCTCAACCGTGTATAGGGAGTGTACTATGTGCATCTGACATAGGCAGCCCTGCAGCACCACCTTCAGTACTGGGACACCCACAAGGTAAGTGACTCACACATGCCATTTGGGGGGGTCACATACCCAACAACAGTTACAGCCAGCAGAATAAGTGTAGGCAAACACAAACAAATGTTGTACTATGGCCTGTGAATGAGCCCTATGTGTAAACAGCCCTCTAGGCCTACACAGACAGATTACAGCAGGCCATGCAGTTGGATGTAAGATGTTAAGGCTAGGAAGTCAGAAACTAATATGTAGGTAGTTAAAGCTAAGATCTGTAGTACACTGGTATGCCTCTAGCCAGCACGATAGGTAAGACTACAGAATGAAATGGAGTATCTGACATACCAGTACAGTCCTAGCAAATGTGTAAAAGTGTCAGGTGTGCCCCCCATCCCATGTACCCTTATAGTAACAGTCAGGTGTGCCCCCCCCACTCCTGTGTGGAAATGTAGAAACAGTCAGGTGCCACCCCGCTATGCAGAAATGTAGCAGCAGTAAATGTTAAATGACCGATGGATACCCTGCAGACGCAACATGTTATCTGTCGGTGTGCAACACAAAGGTCCGAACCGCAGTACAAACTACCTGGACTTGATCCACACATGCAATCCAGATGGCTATACTGGGCATGCTCACGCACTTAAACACATGAAGGCCATGTCTGCAAACACCAGTGGACCAGACATATCTGGCAGTTGCAGTTCTTAGTGCAGACACATGTCAGTATACACCACTCCTGCCTTGCACACAAAGTGGATAGGAATACAGACATATATGTAAGGACAACACACTATAATAAGCCAAAGGAAGACAGACATAGATGTGTGGAAGAGGGTGAGCATGACAAGGAGCCATCCAGTCCTGTCCCATCCAGCACACAGTCAAAGGGCCCCAAACACATGAGGTACAGATGTCACTCACTGCAGATACTAGCCACCAGTATCTGTCAGCATGACAGACTATGTGGTTTTCGTGCCAGCTGTGCAACATGACTGTACAAAGAAATAGTCATCTAGTAGCAGTATACACGTGCCTGTGACATATGACCCCATGTGTGCCCGCATGTGGCATGGCAACCCCTACATGAATGGGTTATGGTCCATGCACACACCGCTCTCCCCATAGTAGTATTATGACAAGCCTGCTGAGGTCATCCAATGTGAAATACACCTTTGTGAGAGCTGCAGCTCAGTAATCTCCATGGCGCATTGCATGACTGCATACTGCTGTAGTGATAAACTAGTTAGGTAGTAGTTCCAACCCCAGACTTGGCAACTGTGATTGTGTGTTTGTGTGTGTGTCTGACTGTGTAGAGAGCAATTCTTTTTAGGCTACTCACGCTCCGTACAATTCATATACTCAACTGTGGCAAGGCTGCTGATGTCACTCACCTAGAAATATACCACTGGGAAAGTAATAGCCCAGTAGTCTGTTGTAGTGTGATAAAGTAGTTTGTTAGGTGTTTAAACCCTAGACCTGGCAACTGTGTGTCTGACTGAGTAGAGCGCAATGCTTTTTAGGCTACTCACACTTCGTACAATCCATATACTCAACTTTGGCAAGACCGCTGATGTCACTCACCTAGAAATACATCTCTCAGAACATCATAACCCAGTAATTTCTGTAGCGTGTCCTGTAACTGCGTACTGCTGTAGTGTGATAAAGTAGTTAAATAGGTATTCTAACCCCACATTTGGCAACTGTGTATTTGTGTGCCTAACTGAGTAGAGATAAATGATTTTTAGGCTACTCACACTCCATAAAATTCATATAGTCAATTTGGCAAGGCTGCTGATGTCACTCACCTAGACATGTACCACTGGGAAGAGGGTAGCCTAATAATCTACATAGCGCATCCTGTAACTGCATACTGCTGTAGTGTGATAATGTAGTTAGGTAGATGTTCCAAACTCAAACTTGGCAACTGTGTGTGTACAAATCTGTGTCTCTCACTGAATAGAGAACAATGCCTTTTAGGGTACTCACACTCCATAGAATTCAAATACTCAACTTTGGCAAGGCTGCTAATGTCACCCACCTAGAAATACACCTCTGGGAAGGTTGTAGTTCAGTAATCTCTGTAGTGCGTCCTGTAACTGCGTACTGCTGTAGTGTGATTTAGAACTGTGTTAGAGTTCCATCTCCACCCATGGCAGTTCTGGATGTTTTGTGCATGTTTCAATGTCTGTGTATGGAGCAATGCATTATAGGTTACTCACTCGCAGTACATTTCAAATGCCCTGCTGTGGCAATCTTGCTGATGTCATTCATTGTGAAATACAACTTTGAGAAGACAACTTTTCAGTAATCCCTGTGGTGTATCCTATAACTGCTCTATGCTGTAGTGCGATATAGGCCTTGGTCAGGGGATCTATACCCACACATGTCAGTTGTGGCTGTTTTGTGTGTGTCTCACTGTCTGTGTAGGGAGCAATGCATTTTAAGCTAGTCACTCGCATTACAGTTGAAATGCCCTACTTTGGTAATCCTGCTGATGTCATTCATTGTGAAATACACCTTTGGGAAAGACATTCTCCAAAAATTCCGTGGCGCGTACTATAACTCTGTAGTGTAATAAACTAGTTAGGTAGGGGTTCTACTTCCAGACATGACAGGTGTGTGTGTGTGTGTGTGTGTGTGTGTGTGTGTGTGTGTGTGTGTGTGTGTGTGTGTGTGTGTGTGTTTGTAACTCATATCCTATGTAGAGGTTGGTGTGAGTGTGAGCAATGTGAAGGAGATTTTGCTCAGTTGAAATGCTCTACTTTGGTAATACTGCTGATGTCATTCATTGTGAAATACACCTTTGGGGAAGGATTTCGCTAGTAATCCCTGTGGTGTGTCATATAACAGCTCCATGCTGTAGTGTGATATAAACCTCACTCAAGGCGGTTCTATACCCACACATGTCAGTTGTGGATGTTTTGTGTGTGTCTCACTGTCTGTGTAGGGAGCAATGAATTTTAGGCTAGTCACTCGCAATACAGTTGAAATACCTTACTTTGGTAATCCTGCTGATGTCATTCATTGTGAAATTCACCTTTGGGAAAGATGTACTCCAGTAATGTCTGTGTTGCGTAGTATAACTGTGTAGTCTAATAAACTAGTTAGGTAGGGGTTCTACTCCCAGACATAACAGGTATGTGCATGTGTTTGTAACTCGTATCCTGTGTAGAGGTGGCTGTGAGTGTGTGACACCTGTGAGCAATGCGGAGGGGGTTTTGCTCAATTCTTTTATGGTGGCCCTACTATATATCACCATGTCAACCATACATGGATAAGATATGTAAATTAGCTGAGAGGCTGGGGTGCAATGCCATACATAGACATGTGACATCAAGGCCAGCTAATCACAATTAGCAACCCCACTATTACCCAGAGCACACACACAACCCATGTGTCATACTCACACACATGCCTAGGCAACAGCCAATATGTGGGTTGTACACTGCATATTGGCCACTGATAGTAACTATGCAGTGATAGCAGTGATACAGAGAACATGTCACCTTGCCCATCTGTCCAATATGCACATACATGCTGACAGTGCACCTCAACCATGTTCCCAAATGGACACCTGCACCACCTGTGGTGCCTTCACATGTGACTCCCAATGGACATACCATACCTGACAACATGCCTTGTATGGACAGATGACACTGACATCAGGGAATGCTGTTAGCATGCTACCAATGTAGGTGCAGGGTAAACCTGCTGCCCATTATCAGTTCCTGCCACAGGTGGGCAAGACTGGCAAATCCGATGATAATCTGTGTTCACAACATGGGCCAGACACCCCAGGTACAGTTTCAAATGTCACTGTACATGCATGTGGGAGGTGTGCATATCCCAGACACGATCCATGTCATGGAGTAAGGAACATATTCATGGCAAGTGATGCACAGCATAGGCCACACACAATAGTCACCCAGGTGACTGGATGGGGGATGCAATACCCACCTGTGTGGGCAAATGCAGAAATTACAGGCCTGACACACAATGCAGACCATTGTCATGTGGCCTGATGGCAAGGTATACCCATCCCCTACCCTTGTACAGCCTGCTGGCACAGTTGACCACCACACACCCATGCAGACATGCACCCATGCATGTCAGAACTGGCACACTGTATGTTTGTGTGTGTGTATTATGGGGAGTATGACCACATCCACATTCACTACAACCCCCATGGCATACTAAAGCATGCTGTCTGATGTCTGACACCTCATCATACTCTTTGCTTATACGACCTCTGTATGACCCGTGTGGTCCATGTGATACCTGCACATTGATGTGTTGTGGCAATTCCACTAGTGATGAGTTGCACTCCTGGTCCTGCCAAGTGTGTCACTGTGTGTGTGTCCCTGTGTGAGTGTAACTGTGTTGATGCTGGCAACTGTTCTTCCAGACAGGCACATGTACGTCACCTACCATACATCTACCATATCCCTGTTGCAGATGTCACTCACCATCACATATATGTTCTGAGTCCTCCACAGCAAGTAACCCATGTGGTGCATCCAATAACTGCATCAAACTCAGATAGCATTACATAGTTGTCAGGGGTTTGATACCCTGTGCCGGTAGATGTGTGACACAAACATGCTTTTGTTTTACTCTAACACCCCTCCCTGACATGTATTTGGCCTCTGTCTACCTCCCCCACTCCATCTCTGGTGGATGTGGAGACCCACACCCGCTTTGCTTAGGCAGCAGCATGTGTATTTTAAGTGAGGCTCATGATCAGCTGATGGACTCTGCATGAATTGCAGCCCTCCCCTAGCTGATTGCATGTGGAACAGCTGTGGTAACATTCCCATAGCCATTTGCATGGAAACACACTCCAATACCTAGGAACAACATGGTGGTGTTGGTCCATTTCAGTCACTGTGAGCAGGAACTAGATCTGTTGTTTGGCAAACAGCATCTCAGTTGGATTGGGGATTTATCTATAACAACATACACTGTGGAAAGAGGGCAACAAACAGGAGGGGGATGTGCCTGTCTTGACTACAGACTGCAAGTGCTGCTATACTGCAGTTGGGGTAATATTGGTTTAACAGGGTGTGTGTGGATATGGCTGTCCTACATGTTTTAATACTTGTCATGTCAGTGCTATGTTTATGGGGAATCTCCATCTGTAGGGTCATCTGCGGACTGGGCAGTGTGGGGTGCCTTGTGTTCCTTATGTTACCCACAGAGCACCTATCTCTCAACTGCAGAAGGTAGTGTGAGGATTGCAGTCAGTAGATGGTGACAGCTGGGAGAGTTACTGATGTCATATCTTTCATAGGACGGTTTCACTACATATGACCAGAAGTTCATTTGACCAAAGCCCATATGACTGAGACCATATTACCGAAAGTTCATTTCACCGAAAGCCCATATGACCGAAAACTCATTTGACCAAAAAACAGCACTGGCAGGTATATGCCCATTTCCCCACTGTAGCGTGAACCTGGCATGAGAATATTAAGTGGGGGGCATAGCCCCCCACATTTTGCAACAAGTTTGTACTATGTTATATGTTTTAATGTATTTTTAATGGCTACACATGTATATAATAGTGCATAAACTGCAATTATGTGGGGAGCTATGCCCCCCACACACACCCCCAACTTTATTTTCTCACTCCAGGTTCATGCAACAGTGGGGAACTGGGCATCTACCTGCCAGTGCTGTTTTTCAGTCAAATGAGTTTTCGGTCATATGGGCTTTCAGCGAAATGAACTTTTGGTAATATGGTCTCAGTCAAATGGGCTTTGGTCAAATGAACTTTTGGTCATATGTAGTGAACCCCATAGGACATATGATGCAACAAACCCTGTTACGGCAGTAAATTTATGAGGGTATCACAGCGACATGTCAATATTGGCCCTGTGTTTGTGCCCCTAGCCACAACTCTGTCAACCTTTGTACATATGTCATGCAGTAGGGGGTGCATATGTTCTGTACACCATATTCATTGACAGCATATCTGATAACAAGCCACTGAGATATCAGACTGCTACACCTGTTATGTATAGTAGGAATTATATTTGAGGACATAGCCTGGGCATTCTGTGGTTGTGTGTACAGTACTAAGGTATGTGTAAGTCTAGTAATTGTTGACAATGTGTGTATAGTGAATATGTACCTTGGCCTGTGTAGAGACTGTGGTAGATGTCATTGTTCCTGGTCCAGTTCTATCTGATGTTACATGCTGCTCCACTGTATGTCACCCTGTCAGCTTACATGTTTGTAGGGGCGAACACACACATGTCCCATACCACAGGCAGGCATCAGACCATGCTGTTTAGTGGCCCAGTATATGTGTAGGGTTGTTGCGTGAGTGGCTCATATGAGGATGGTGTAGATCAGATAGATCATATACTGTAATAGTACGCTAGCTTACCATATGTGGCTGTGACTGTGTTCACATTGGTCGAAATTATGCACTTTCACACAGGTGTTTGTTACTCTGTGAAGTGACATGCCTGCAGAGCCTGCTATCTATGCAGGTACATGTGTATTCCCACATGGGAGATGTAGCCCAGTGATGAGTCAGTCTGTCTGTAGCTTGCATTGTGCTTTGTTGCATGCCTAGCAGCTTACTGTACTTATCCAGTGAGATGTCATGTACAGATACTTGCCAGATGTACTTTTGTCGGGCCACCATGACAGTCATGTATGTCAGATAAAGCAGTGGGATGCTGTTCAGATGTATGTCACTAACTAGTGGGTAGTATGTGGCCATAGCACCTCTGTACCAGCAGTTATTATGTGTCAGGACAGACAGGGTTGTATGAATGCATAACCTATGGGGACAAATGTATGCCAGTATTTACGTTTTATACCCATCTACATGGCTGTTAACATCCACATTGACAGGCCTGGTCCACATGTCTTGCATGAAGGGGTTCTGTGTATACCCCTGGACTGACCAGCGTGTCTCAGGCTGTCCACATATATTTGCCATATTGCAGCTGTAGTCCACAAGGGCATTACTGTGCTAGCAGTGGTACTGTATTATGATGACCTTAGGATGTCTGTCAGTAGCCAATGGTGCACATGTTAACAGCAAATGTGGCCTCCCACACACACCATTTCTGTGATGACAATCCCTATTACAATAGCAATAGTCTACAAATATACCTGCAATACATACATGACATCCCCTTGCACTGAGAGTTTGGGACTATTGGGGCTGAGGTAGGGCTCCACTCCATGTGCAGGACATATGAACATATATGTATATATAATTATACATATATTCATATAGATATATATATATATATACACATATACATATACATATCTTGCTTACTGTATGACAACAGTTTTACACATATGTGCCTGTGTTCCAGCCTCTGCCCTCCACCTACATACCTGGCTTTGCACATGTGACATGCTGTCAGGTGTTGTTATATAGTGGGCTGTGTGTATGTCATGCTGTCATTCCTGCCACCCCTCCACTGCTGTTGTGTCCTCCACACATACTGGGGGTTGGGGCCATATATGTGTGGGTTTCACCTATACAATACATGTGTGCCCTAATGTACTGCAGAGGCCAGTGTACGTAACCGTGGTATATGGCTCAGTAGTAGTGAGTGTAGGGGGGGTGCACCATGACTAACCTTGGCTGTTACAACATGTGTGGGTATCTAGGGTAAGCTGCCATAAGGTATCTGGATGTACATTACCATACAATCCAGCATGGGTAAATGCAGGCCTACTGCCTCCTGCCATACGGAATGCTCTGTTTGTCAGTGTGATTGTGATGGTGTCAGGTTATGCCTTGTTATGTAACAGATACATCCCATTGTGTCAACTGGGGTCTGTACACCCTAGGGATTGTATACAGAATGTAGATAGAGGCTGCTGACCTATACATCTGCATTAAGTACTGTTGATTGTCTGGTATGATGTGGGCCAGTCTGTCATTACTATTGTACTACTTGAAAACCTCAGCCTGGACAGCAACATATGTCAACCTTTCCAGACTACTGTCTCAGTATAACTGTTTCACAGTTGCATTACACTGTTCATATGGATGTCAGTGTCTAAATGGCTATATGACATGGCTTATACAACTGTCATAGTACACAAATATTGCTTTCACATTCATTTATGTGGACCTGTGTGTGGTGTTATACCCTTTTATATCTCTGTGGGTATGTGTTGCAGGCTATGAATTTCATTCGTATGGGTGGCTCATACAGTCTCCAGTTGGTAAGGTGGTGACTGTAGGAATACTGGCTGCTCAATATTGTGTGCATGTACTACATATGTATCTTACTGTACATATCTCTGTGTGCGTATGTGTAGTTACATATATATATATATATATATATATATATATATATATATATATGCCTGTATCTGCATATATGTGTCTGTGTATATGTATCCTAGGGATGGCCATGTTGTGTGTGGTCCTAGTTATGGGATCTACAACAGGGGGATGTGCCTGGCTGGGGGGAGTATACCTAATCGTACCAGATATACATTGTGTGGGGCCTCTCAACCCCATTAATGCTGCATGAGGACATTATATGTTTTTGATATTTCCACATTGTTATCTCCAGATGTCTGTCCGTATACACCTATATATATATATATATATATATATATATATATATATATATATATATATATATATATATATATATATATATATATATATATATATATACCTGCTGACATATATATGACCTGATGTATATATTTACACATGTGCTAAATCCTGGTTACAGTTTGTTATACTCAGTTAGCTTCTAAATTTCTTAACCTGTGTAGGCAGTGCTTAGCTCTGCTCATACCTGCGCAAACCTGCTTACAACTGCTTTAAAATGCCTACTCCCACTTACCCCCATGCTAATCTCTTTAAAAGAAAAGAAAAAAGAGTTGATAGGAAAGTGGTGAAAATGGGGCACAAAGAGGGTAAGACAGTAGGGAAAATAGCTAGGTATGTGTAGGAAGGGTGTAGGAAATATCCATAGCTGCCCATTCCTTCTACACTAACAGCTGTGCATATACACTGCATTTGGAGGTAGATTTGGACCCTTAAATCTCTGGGAGAGGGGTGAGGACAACATAAATTCATTGTGATGCCAATTATATCAGCTTACATGTGTCCAGTGGAGACTTGTTCAAAATGGACAGCTGTGTATGGGGCGAGATTGTTTTGTGGGAACAGATTGCCCTTCGTTTTCTTTTCAGGTGGGAGTGGGATGTTGGGGAAGAGTTGTAGGTATATTTGGGGAGGTAGGTTGGGTAGGTTAACAGACATGATACAAGACGCATACAGGGGCGGTATATGACACAAGTAGGGGTTAAACACCTTGATGGGGAGGGTTGTTGGGATATTGGAAGCCCGCAAGCCCCCTAGTGGTAACAGTGGTACTGAGGTCCCCACCCTTGGGCAGTCACCATGGTGTCACCACAGTGCCATACCCTTGTGAGATATGACTGCAGACCATCCTCCTGCTGACAAATGTATACCTACAACACAAATTGATAACATTATGTAGATAACAATCAGTGTTACTGACAGCTGAAATGCATCACAGCTGCATGGCTACACTACCTGACATGTATGCATTACTCATTACCCCTGACAACATCTTACACTGCAGTACATTGCAGCACTCTGTAACAGTCACCGTGTGCATCAGAACCATATTTGCCTGTCCTTGCATCGATGTTATGGATGACAGGGATGTGGCACAGGTATCATCATATGCACAGGGTGTGTTGCTGGTTTGCTAGAGGCTGAGGGTGGTCCATACATGTGTTACCATGTGCGTGGGTGAGGAGATTGGTTCATTCATTGGGGCATGGTGATATAGTGTGTGTCTGTATGGGGTCGCCCCAGGTGTGGTTGCATAGCGTGTAGGTATGCATGCACACAGTCCTGCCATGTGGCTGCTCTATACAAGTGTTGTTGGACAGCTTCAGACCATACCTTGCAGGGTGTGCAGTTCAGTGCCTCCAGCCGCAGACACACTGACTGTGCCTGCCAGGGGTTCCATGGGCAGGTGCAGGTACAGACCTTGAGGTGCTACTCTCCCCTGATGATGGCAGGTGTCTGCTGGAACCATGTCCTGCCTGGGACTGACCAGGGTATGTGCACAAGGCCTACTGTGGTGTGGTGTGGACAGCAATCCCAGTGGTGTGCTGGGGCTGGTACTGCCACTATGGGAGCAGCTTGGTGTCTTGGCACATCCATGTTGACCACCAGCTGCTGGTCTTTCTGGCCTATGTCCACGTGGCCATCACACCACTCCCACCACACGTTCAAGCACAGACATACCACTGTTGAGGAGGCCCACCATCTCACCCCACCGTCTAACCATGACCTCGATCTGTTCACGGAGGGCAGCAGCAAGGTCATGGAGGTTGCCACTTACAGATGAGAAAGTAGCCCTCTGCAGCCTCAGGTCCTGTCTTGTGTACATGTCCACACATGCCTGTGCCTCCATTACAGCCTGAAACATACTTCTGGTTGTACCAGTTGTGGCACTTCTGCCAGGGGCATGATGACCAGCAGCCCTCCCATGAGCACCACAGTACATCTGCCAATGTGGTGCCCTGAGAGACATCTGGCTATCCCATCTGTGAACCTCCACAGTTGGCATGGGCACCACACTTTTCTGGTCACTGGCATCAACCATCTACTGTCCCTCTGCTATGGCCATGTGTGATGGGGTTTGTAGGGGCACTGTAACTGTGAGCGGGCTTGGGGTGGCTAGGAGGGTGATGACACATGATGGCGCAGTTTCCACCTCTGACAACCCCACCTGTGCCTCAACAGTACCATCATCATCATCATCAGTGTCTGTATGGACACCTACATCAGTTTGCATGCAGGAGGGACCCTGACCCACCTGACCACATGTGGGAGAAACAAACACACATGTTAAGACCTGTACAGCATCGCATAGCAGTACATACATTTACACACACTCGTAGTCACACACACA